>NC_050579.1:173913885-174086385 GCF_011100635.1 Trichosurus vulpecula
GATATTGAAAAAGTTGGGTTATTTGTAATAGAGAAGGAACAGCAATAGAACCTAGCAGATGAGATCAAGTCATATGAAAATCACCTCTGCTCTTTTAATGAATGCAATCAAGGATCACTGTCTCCTTCCCCCAATGAGTTCAAGTTCTGTGAAATCCTTAGAGTTGTCCCAGTACAAATATCTGTGTGTATCTAGAGCTAGGACATCTTGGGGAGAAAAGATTTCTCTCTATAGGTCTTTACACTGTAAAAAAGCAAAAACAAAACTGGGAAAGCCTTGATTATCAACCTTTCTACTTAGAAAGTGAGAGATCTTCTCAGGAAAAAATATGAAAACTTAAAACAAATATAATGTGTGTGTGTGTATATATATATATATATGTATATGCTCAAAAACAAGATCTAATTAAAGTTAGTGTACTTTATTGCAAGCCAAACTCTTCAGCTAATATAATTGCCAAGTTATATGTGATCACATTTTCACTTGTATCCCAGTTCTTAGCATGGTACTTGGCACATGGTAGGCCCTTAACAAATGCTTATTGTATTGGACTAGGGAGACTGTGGAATAGCAAGTAAAGAGCAAGACTTACTGTGATATATTCACCATCGGATCATTTCACAGTCCCTAACTCCAATTAATATAACTAACTCTACTCCTGGATACCTTTATCAGGTGAGAATGCCTCTACCAAACCAATCAATCAAAAATTTAAAGTAGGGGTGAATACTTCTTAGCCGTAGCTATTCAATCAATTAATCAATCAAAGACATAAACTAGAAGGGAACAATCTAGTCAATAAATTTGGGAAGGAGTGAAGTGCTTCGAGGCAATGGAGCAATTCAGATGATAAAATGTATCGGGGTGGGTTGAAAGAATTAGATACACCATGTATATCAGAGGAGATTCGAGTAACAGCATTCCAACGAGTGATTTGACAGTTGAGTTTTGGGAACATTTTCTAGGGCCAGACCCTTGCACTTGTAACCAGAGTACAGCAAGGGCTATGGGGCTAAGCCCAGAGGGAGCAATGCTTTCCCCGTCCCCAACCTCCATCACTGACTGTGTCATCAGAGAGGTTGGACCAGTAAGAATCCCTTCAGGAACCAAGAGAGGACAAATGTTGAAGGATGACAGCTTCATGGAGTCAGAGATCTGTATTATCAGTATTCTACAAGGGCCCAGCACACACACCTCTAGGGAACATTTCCTCTCTCAAGGAAGGAAAGGACCTCTATCCAAATAGGATAGTAACCCCTTTGCCACATGTGCTTTCTAGGCTTAAGCCCACATTCCCCTACACTCCATATGTCCTTGTGGGAGAGTGTGTCCTAGACTTCTGAGGGGATGGTTTGTACTAACTTTTATTATTCCACCACTAAACAAATACTCCCTTTTCAAAGCTAATCAGCTGTGGCATAACTGATAATTAATGTGGGGCACATTGGTGGGGGTTAGCAGTGACATTATTAAAAATCAACCCCAACCTCTCAGAGTTACCCCTGAAACCTTAAGGGGGTAAGTAGTTTAACCCCCCTTTTTGGGACCCAACTTACCAATCCAAGTGGGAGTTAGGATATAGCCTCTGAGCATGTGCTACAATAAAATCATACATTTAGAGCTGGAAGGGATCTTAGAGACCATCTAGTCCAACCATCTCATTTACAGTTGAGAAAACTGAGGCCCAACAGAAGTTAAGTGACTTGCCCAAGGTTACACAGGTAATGAAGAGCAGAGCAAAATTTGAACTCTTGTCCTGTTACTACATATTTAATACTCTTTACTGTAGTTCCAACCAAAAATTCTGGCTGTGTGTCTGTGGGAAGGATGTGTCTCTTCTGAGTGTTTCCAAGCAATTCTTTAAGACTAAAAGTTGACTTTACAAGTATAATTGATATCATGTTGCTTGCTTTCTCAAGGGGTGGAGGAAGGGAGGAAGAGAGAAATTTTGCAACTCAAAATTTTTAAAAAATGAATATTAAAAATGTTTACATGTAATTAGGAAACATTTAATGAAATAAATAAAAATCTATGAAAATTAAAAACTGAAATTTGCAAGGCAGTTGCTTATTTGCATTGATAGAGGGAGCTTGTGCACTGGTAGTTCTTTAGCTTATACCAATGAAATTAGAGGTCTGGAACAAAAAAAAAGTTTTAATTCAAGTCTTTCCTTTTACAGATGAGGTAATTAAGGGCCAGGGAGAGGAAATTACTTATTGGAAGTCATATATTACAATATTGAAATACTTGTATTATCTTATTTGACAAATGTTTCAGCAAAATAGCTAAAATAGAGCCAGTGCATTTTAAGATTGGCTTAATCACAACATATGATTCTAGAACAAAATGTAATATGAATCATGTTATTTTGGGATATGTATTTCGAAGCAAATTAAGAAAACTATCTTTAATTTCTACCAAACATTTTTGCTGGTGCTTTTCTCTGTGAAAATAGAGAATATTTATCTACTGTATGATAATTTTCATCCTATTATCGTTGAAATTAAGAGAATTTTCTATTTCTTTCATTCTTTCCCTTTTCTTTTCCTTGTTTTTTCTCTTTTCTTCCTATTGCCTTCCCTTTTCTTCCTCCCTCCCTCACTCTCTCCCTTCCTTCCTTCCTTCCTTCCTCCCTCCCTCACTCACTCTCTCCCTTCCTTCCATCCTTCCTTCCTTCCTTGCCTCCTTCCTTCCTTCCCTCCTTCTTTACTTCCTTCCTTGCCTCCTTCCTTCCTTCCCTCCTTCTTTACTTCCTTCTTTCCTTCCTTCCTTCCTTCCTTCCTTCCTCTTTTCCTTCCTTCCTTCTTTCCTTTCTTCCTCCCTTTCCCATTTGCTTGTAGTATATTATTCAATGAAGTGGAAACTAAAGCTTCTACTGATATAGTTAGAAGAAAATCAACATAAAGATAGGATACTTTTAATTAATTAGCATATTCATGGTACATAAACATCCCCCCCACGTATATGTAGATACCACACACACACACACACACACACACACACACACACACACACTCTTAGGGAGTCATTAGACACTTAAGGTTGTCTAATGAACAGCTCTGCTTTATTAGGGCTCAAACTGTTATTGCCACTCATGTTGTTGTTGCTTGCCCTTCATTCCTAAAGAGGACCATAACATCAGGAAGACGGTGGCATGACTTGCAAGTGAATTGGATTACAGTGAGGGAGGGCTGTGCCAAGTCACCAGCCTCACTCTTTCCTCCCGAGCCATCTGGGTCCAGTGACAAGAAAAAGATCAGGATGACTATTGACAGCCCCACTGACGCTGATGACAGCAGCAAGAAGAAGGTAGCTCGACTACCTGGTGTTTAAAAAAAATCCTCACATCAACAGTCAACCCATGATAACTCACATAGGTTTTAAAGCTAATGGAGCACCTCTCTTCCAACTACCACGTGAGGGTGGTAGTACTAGCACATTGTCGCCTTTTCCCAGATGAGGTCATTGAGACTCAGAGAGGTTGTCAGAGTGACAGAGCCAGGAGCAGTACTCTAGTCCAGCATTCTTCCTACTCATAACACTCCCCCCTCCCTTACCTCTCACTAAAACAGAGGGGTGCGATAGTTCAACCTTTTCTTCTGCCTTCTCACACTCCTCCACCACCCCCACCCCCAAGCAGACAGATTCTTTTGTCACTTTTCTCCCTCAAGGCTACCCTTGATGTTGTTGCCAGAAGAGCAGAGGGAGAGAAGAGCAAAGGGAAAGATGAGTAAGAGGACCAGATTCAAGAGACACAGCTTCTTCAGAACCTCACAGCTGGAGCACTTAATAAGGTTATCAAAGAGGCAGTGCAACTATGGCTGTTTTCCAAAAGACTGCCTGTAGCCCTGAAGTCGGTGGGATGGTTTGGAACATTTTTGCTTGCAGACATTTATCAACAGTATATCAAGAATATGAAGATATTCCCAAGGGAATATCAATTCCCCTCATTTGTCGATGAGTAAGACAATTGAGTCTCTCACCCATGCTCAGCTAGGTTTGACCAGAGTTAAACATCTGAACATCTACTTCACAATTTGGTCAAGGTCCAGCCTTGTTCTAGCGTTCTTGTGACTTGACGGAAAAGTTCATGTGCACACTATTCATGTCCTTCAAATTTTTTTATTTTTATTTTTTTGAGGCAGATATATGACTAAGTGGATAAAATGCTATAACTTGAATCAAGAAAACCTGAGTTCAAATCTAGCCTCAAACATTTGCTAGCTGTTTGGCAAACTATTTAATCTCTATCTGTCTCTGTTTCCTCAACTGTAACAGGGAATAGTACTAGTACCTATACTCCTAGGGTTATTGTAAAGGTAAAATGAAATGACACCTGTAAAGTGCTATGTAAATGCTAAGTATTATTATTATAATTGATGTCTCTCAGCCAACATCTTTCCAGACTTAAATCCTATAATACTTATCCTTACGACCTTTTAAGGAAAAGTGGACCATTTCTAACTGTCCTTCCAAGCTCTTCAAGCTTCTAAGAAGGCAACTGAAAGTATTGACTATTTAATTTGTGCATTTCATTTCAGTCAGGTCAAACTTATGATACAGGATAGTTGCATTTTGTAGGCAATCGCTATAATGCTCTGTGTTCAATTTTATAACACATTGGGGCCCCTCCACTAACTGAGGTATGTAGTATATTTTTGCCAATTGTATAGGATGTGGGACAAAATTTTGTTATTTATTTAGAGGATTTTAAAGTTTTACAGTTTAAGGTATTATGAAATTGAACAGCTGTACCTTTGCTCCTAAAACTTTTTAGGTCATATCTATGATTTATTGATTCATTGATTTGATGTGGAATCCCTAAACATAACCCTATTTCTATAGAGTAATGTTTGCAATATGGTTTTTAGGAATAAGCTATGGTAACAAACACGAACTACTAGGACCCTCCAATTTAATATGCTACAACATTTTTTTTGACATTTTTGTAGCCTAAATGCATTGACATAGTTTTGTTATACCAGTGTATTCTAAAGTACTCTGGAAAATTCTGTGTGTGTTTGTGTGTGTTTATAAAGAAAATTTGTTTCCTCTGTTCTCCATGAGTTTTATAATTGACACCCACAATGGAAACATAATTAAATATCAGCTCCGTAGAAGAGAAGCTGGAAGGGCTATCACAGGCCATCTAGCATAACAATCTGTACTGGTATCTTTAATGCAGATGAGAAACTGAGGCCCAGGAAAGACAAGTGACACGGCCAAACTTGTTTAGCAATTAGTCTCCTCAGCTTCACAGAACACACTTTGAATACTGTACTTTTCTGTTTCCTTTTGAGGACTTTTCCAGGGGGTCCATGCATAAAATAAGCCATTCCTACCAGGCAAAGCAAGACAAGGCAACAATTATTAATCTATCATTATGTGCCAGACACTGTGCTAAGCTCTGGCGATACAAATACAAGCATAAAGAAAGACAGTCTCTTCCCTTGAGGAGCTTACATGATAACAGGGTTTTTATATTATTTTATATTGTTTTATTATAATAACAGAATAGTGGGAAGAGGAATGAGGGGACCTGTCTATCTAAGGCCTGGTGTTGAATTCTGGGAAGTGAGAAGCACAAAAGGCAGGAAAATTAAAGTTGGCTAGCCTGTACTTCTTTCCAAAATGATGGTACTGAGGAGACTTTGCCAATGGGAGAAAGAGGTGGGCATATTGCAGGGACATTCCAAGGTGAGCAGATCACAGGTGGGGGTGGATATTCCCCTTTGAGGAGGCCCGAGGATCTAAGGGTGGTCGAAGGGGGAGACTGAAGCTAGGATGTGGTGTTGAAGTCTGGAAAATCAGAAGCACGGCTGATACTGTGTAACTGATTCCATTTAGAAAAATGGCAGTTAGCCTTCTGACTCAGTTACATTGACTTCTTAAGGGTAAATTGAAATCACTTCTGAAAGTTTCTTCTTCAATACGTTTAGCTATATTGGCCCATTTTGATTTCTTGCTAAAGGTGAAGGCTGTTAATGCAGCTTGAGATAATTGTTACCATTTCATATGTTAGATTTGTGTACAATAGGTAATAAGCAAGGCAAATTCACTAAAAAGTCACAGTCCCAAGGAAATCGGGCTATTTGTCAAGTATGTGAATGAATACCAATGATTCAAATTAACTAAGAAAAATAACTTGTTTTTTTGTTTTTCTTTGACAGAAAGTAGAATCTTGTCTTTGTTTTTCTGTGAAATAGAACCATATTTATTTTGAATACCATGTCTCTTTTTAGCCTTGGTGGATGACTGATGCCAGAAGACTTATTGAAGGACAGATGAGCAGTTAATGGGACTAATATTAGAACCAATTGATATTTGCTATTCTGAAAAAGAAGGATGAGTTTTTATTACTTCTGTCAGAGCTTACTTCTCAAGATCACCACCATTCCCAAGGTCAATATGTCAGGATCCACCTGGAACCTATTTCTCCATTTTTTTTGGAGGGGGGAAGGCAACGCAATTGGGGTTAAGTGGCTTGCCCAAGGTCACACAACTAGTGTCAAGTGTCTGAGGCCGGATTTAAACTCAGGTCCTCCTGACTCCAGGGCTGGTGCTCTATTCCCTGTGCCACCTGGCTGCCCCTAACCAATTTCTCCTTTTGCCCTGCACTTCTCTCTCTTGCTTAAACCAGCTGTAGCAGCTTTGTTTACACATGACTGTAGGGCTCACTCACTCACATACAAAGATATCTTGCTAGGAAATAGGTAAGGAACAGATGGATCGGACAGCCTTACCTTGCTATGAGTTTCCATCATGATTAGCATTTCACTCATGATTATTCATGATTATGGTGAGTGTTATCACTCACTCAATTTCCTGGATTTCTGACCTTTGGTAGCTGTTTACTCCTTGTTCTTTGTCTTGATGCTGTGTATTCTCCATCTTTCTCTTCTTGCCTCCCAGTATCCAACCCTTCCTCAAATTTTGCCTCACCCACCTGGATCCTTTATTAGAGACAGAACCAGGGCTACAAAAGATTGAGCTTACCTGGACCCTGTGCCTGGAACACAATGAGAAGCATGTTTGTTGTATTGTAAATACCATCAAGTTTATAATTATACCTTTATGCAAATAACTATCATTTGCATTGCTACTACTTCCTTGTCGTGTTTGTCCTTCGTTTTCAAAGAGGACCATGACATCAGGGAAATGATGACATGACTTGCAGTTGACTTTGATTTGAGTGAGGGAGGGCGGGCTGTGCAAGGTCACTAGACTCACTTTCTCCTCCAGAGCCACCTGGGCCCAGTGGCCTGGTATTCACTAAGAGGACTGGAGATGGCTCAGGATGCAATGGGAAACCCTTTCAGGCTAAGGTCTTTTCAGGTTCTCACTCTGAGTGAGGTTACGCCCATTCAGTGAACAGGTCTCTTTAAGAAGTTGATCAAGGGATGACCCCTTTAATCAAAACTCAAAAACAAAACAAAACAAAAATCTACTACTTTACTCTTAAGTTGAAATACTTTTTTAATAGAAAAATTGTATTCATACTTTCATGAGGGTGGGGAGGAGATAGAAGTGGGTGGAGGAGAGAGGAATTTTTGGACTTTATCTGGAGTTATGAATGCCTTGACCCTAAAACATAGTTCATAAGCTTTTCCTGATATATTTACCTTTAATAGTCAGCCAAAGGATATAAGGGCAAAGCAAAGACATTTAATGAAATAGCATGGTAAGGAAAATAGCAACAAAATCTGGGCATGCTTTCCTGTAAATATAGCGCCAGCAGGAAGAGTGGCTACATGTAGAGAGCACATACGGCCAAAAAATACTTGTGGACAGAAACACAAACAAGGTTCATATGTGGCCAGGATTCATGCATGGAGGGGTATAGATGCTGGAATGGTCTCAGAGTATCTGCAGGATGCTACTCAACCAGACCTGGAGGCTCTCTTGCCAGTTTCTGCTCTGCCAGACTCCTTGTCTTCATTGCCTCTGGCTTGTGTCTGGCCTGGAATCCTTGGGTATCTCCATCAGGCAATACAATGATTTTTTAAAAGCTTAAAACCTATAGACTTTTCCAGTCTCTCTTAGAAATGGCAGAAGTCCTTGGCTGGGAATCCACAAAAACCTCCCAAAAGGGTTCTCTTCTCTTGTTCCTTCAGTCTTAGGCCTCTCAACTTCCCAGCAGGAGATTCTCAACCCCAGGTCCTAATCTCTTTAAAACCAAGTCCTTCAGGCTAGTTGTTTTTTTTTCCTTTCTTTTTTCTTTTTTCTCTCTCTTGGTACGGGGGTTGAATCTCTCTGTTACAGTCCTCACCTTAGTTTATGGCAAGCATTCCATATCTCCCCACATTCAATCTCTGGAGGTTAAACTAGAATACAAGCCAGGTAATGGACCAACTAAGTCCAGGAGACAGGGTAATTTTATCTGCTACATTTCTCGACTTTTCACATGCAGATGATGCCAGCAAAGGCCTGAAAAGGGCCTTGCCCTAGAATTAATAGTGTTATCCCTGGGCTTCAGCCCTTTTCCTGACCATACCTGTGGACTTGCTAGCTGTTTCTATTTCCGTCTCTCTTTGCTTCTGCCACTGCCTCTCTCTGGTCTCTGTTTTTCTCTGTCTATGTATCTGATTATCTGTCTGTATTGACGTCTTTTCTTCTTCTTCTTCTTTCTCTTCTTCTTCTTCTTCTTTCTCTTCTTCTTCTTCTTCTTTCTCTTCTTCTTCTTCTTCTTTCTCTTCTTCTTCTTCTTCATCTTCTTCTTTTCTTCTTTTTCTTCTTCTTCTTCTCCTCATGCTTCTTCTTCTTCTCTTCTTCTTCTTTCTCTTCTTGTTCTTGTTCTTGTTCTTCTTCTCTCTCTGTCTCTCTCTCTCTCTCTCTCTCTCTCACACACATACACACACACTCACACTCTAGTATGATATTTTTGCTGATCCATCCAATGTAATCTCCCTCACCTACCTTGCTCTCCACATCAAAATATCTCAGCATTTACAGCTAAGTATACTCCTTACTCCATTTCAATATTTACTTTTCCTTAAGTTCTAGGAATCTACTTGCATCCTCTGGGATCTTTTCTCCCCTATGATCCCTTTTCCTTCTTGCATTTTCATATGCTTCTTCTGTTTCTTCTGAATCCCTTCTCTTTGCCTACGGATGCATTCATATTTTCATTCCCACTATCCTAATTAAAATAGATTCTGTAAAATCCTAATGGTTAGGCGTGATTGCCTTTTCTCAACCCTCATTTTCTTTAACATCTCTGCAGCATTTGGCAGTCTTGACCACCCTATCCTATTTGTCTCTATGACAGTACACTACTGTTATTCTCCTGCTCTTTCTCTGACTGTCTCTTTGGTCTCTAGTGACTTTTCTTCATCTTCCTCCTTGACTCTATATTCCAGAAATTTTACTTTTATAACTTCTGATCTCTGTTCTTCTCTATTTCATTATACTTTCCTTGGAGAATCATCTACTATTAGGACTTTGCTACCATTTCTTTGTTAATGACCCCCAAATATCTGTCTCTAGCTCCAACCTCTCTTTAGCATTCTAGTCTGTTGGACACTTTCACTTAGATGTCTCATCCTGAGCCAAACTTCAATATGTTCAAAATCAAGATCATCATATGTTCCCCAAACCAGCTCCCTCATAACTTCTTTATTTCTGTCAATGGTCTCACTATGTTTCCTAGTCATCCAATTTTGAAAAAAAAAAGATTTCAATAAACCTTGCCTCCAACTTCTTTCTTGCCTTCAGATCTAAGTAGTCTTAATTCCTGTCAGTTCTTCCTGATGCCTCTTGGATTTGCTCCTTTTTCATTTCCATTGCTGCCCTTTATCACCTCATATCTACAATGAGTATAGCCCTTGAACCAGTCTCAACTAATCTCTCCAATACTCTATTTAAGGATTAAGCTTCCTGAAATATCACTGTCATCAAGTCCTTTCCCTGCTTAAAAACCTATGATTTCTTCGCAGGGAAACTCAGGCTATAACACACTTTCTTCTAGCATGCAAACCCTTCTTCTACTACTTCTAATGTATACTGCATAATCTAGTCAGGCTGGGCACATGCTCTCTGTCTCTCTCTCTCTCTCTCTCTTTCTCTCTCTCTCTCTCTCTTTCTCTCTCTCTTTCTCTCTCTCTCTCTGTCTGTCTCTCTCTCTCTCTCTCTCACACACACACACACACACACCATATTACACTAGTCCTGCAAATCCTTTCTAGGCCTGCCTATGATAAAATGACTTCTGCCAAGCCCTGCAAATGATACCACCTGTACTCCAAGGTTCAGGTCAAATCCTACCTACTCAAAGAAATCTTCCTAGCACACTTCAGCCCATGGTGATCTTACCCTTCCCTGAAATCAATGAATCAACAAATATTTATTAAATGCTGGAAATAGAGTGACCAGTTTCTGTCATCAGAGAGCTTACAGTCTATAGAAGAGAGATATTATGAATATATATATATATATGTATACACACATATATGTTCATATACAGATACATAGAAAATAGGAGCAAAACAATTTTTGAGGGATAGTCATTGTCATCTGGGAGAGGGTAGGAAAGTTTTCATGAAACTGGCACTTGAGCAGAACCTTGAAAGAGAAGCCAAGGATTCTAAAAGGTGGTGGTAAGGAGGGAGTACATTCCAGATATTATAGACATCAATTGCAAAGGCACAGAGATGAGAGCCTGTGGTAGGAATGCTAACCGTTTTATGTAGACTGGGTTGGTTTCTGTTTAAGGGACATAAAAGCCATACTCAGGATCATTATTGGTTTAGCTTCCTTCCTGCCTGGTGCATAAAAAGGCCAGCTGAAGGAAGGGATTGTCTTTTGCCTCTTTTTGTATCCCCAGCACTTAACATAGTGCCTGGCACATAATAGATGATTAATAAATATTGATAGGTTGATTAAATTGTGTTGGAGATTTTTATCAGGCATCTAGCACCTTTTAGGCAATACCTTCTTGATCTAGGGAGGTTGGTTGCCAGGGTAAATATGAAGGCTATCTAATCTTCTAATTTAAGAAATATTTCCTTTTTAACCTTTGTAACTGGTAAAGTCATTTTTATTGCATTTTCACTGACCAGGAGTGTCTCATTATATTCGAACTCTAAATCTCAATCTTTAGACTTATCTAAGGCAGGTCTGGCCCAGAATAGAAATGGAGTGCCTTGAGTAAGGACAAGTAAACTGAATTGTGGTGTATAGGAAGAGGAATAATGTATAATAAGACTAGAAAGATCAGATGGGATTAGGTTATAAAGGTCTTTCAATGATAAACAAATGAATTTTTATATGATCTTGCAGGTAATAGCCACTGGAGTTTACTGAATAGATGATATTTTTCCATAGTATATAACCCCTTGTATTGTTAGTTAATATTTTTTGCATGTTTCTTTTCAACTGAATTTTAAGTTTGAGTGTCTCAAAGTCTTCTGTATCCCTAAAGGGTAATATAGACAGATGTAAAATGCCTTATACATGAGTGGTATTAAAAATATTTGTGAAGTAATTCAAACATATTTAGTATTATCATATTTTAGCCAAATCATGCTCAGTATTTCATATTTTTAATTTTTATTTGATTCTTTGCTTTGTCTTGCCATTGATATGGGCAAGACATATCCTTTCCTAAAAATGGATTTTTAGTAGGTGGTTTTAAGCTAATGCACATTTAATGACATTCAGTGTTCTTTTCTTTATAGAAGTATCTCTTAAAATATCCATATACTCATAAACTAAGATGCAAAATGATAATTTAGTGCTTTTTTTGGCAGTTATTTAGACACGGCACCCAACTTTCAGTCATTCAATATTCAACAGTCATGTATTAAGTGATTAATGTGTACAAAGCACTGGACCAGGATCTTGGAAAGATATAGAGCATAAACAAGACTTGTTCTTTATAGAGCTTACAGTTTGGTAGGTGCAAATGACATATAAATAACTAGAATACAAAATATTGCTTTAAATAAAGTCTGGAGGAGAATTAAGTGAAATAAGACTGAAAAAGAAGGACCAAAATCCATAAGATGAGATTTAACATCATAAATACTGTCTATGAGTTTAAAAAATTAACTTTGCTGTTATAAGATGGCAGAGGCATGGCTAAGATAGTTGTTTGGAAAAAAAAATCTGGGAATTGGTGGGTTGTAAACTAAGTATGTTTCAACAGTGTAATATGGCAGCCAAAAGAAAGGTAACGCCACCTTGGGCTACACTGCTAGGGAGGTAATAGTTCTGTTAGACTTTGCCATTGTCAGACTGGATTTGTATCACTATGTTCAGTCATAGGCGTCACATTTTAGAAAGGATTCTGATAGGCTGAGGAGTACCCAGGGAAGGCAACCATGACAGCAAAGGGCCGCAAGACCATACTATACAAGAACAGGTTGAAAGACCTATGGATGTTTACTTAGAGGAAGAGAATACCTGGAGGCCCATGATAGATTTCTTTATGTAATTTGTTTTTTTTTTTCTTTAAAAAATAATAACAGCTAACATTTATGTAATGCTTATTATGTGCCAGGCACTGTGCTAAGCACTTTACGATAATTTTCTTATTCGATCCTCACAAAGACCCTGGGGGTAGGGGGATGGGTACATAGGTGCTATGTTATCCCCATTTCCCGGTTGAGGAAACGGAGGCAACCAGAAGTTAAATAATTTGTCCAGGGCCACACAGCTAGTAAGTGTCTGAGGCTGGATTTGAACGCAGGTCTTTCTGACTGCAGTCCCAGTGTTGTACACGCTGTGCCACCTAGCTGCCTAATTATGAACTTAATAGGTATTAACTGACAAGATTATTTCCATACATGAAAAATAGAAAAAGTATATTAATGAAACACATAAAAAGCAAATTAATAGGAAGCTCTGAAATTCAATTATCTATGGTTTGATTTTTTTTTGTGAAGCAATTAGGGTTAGTGACTTGCCTAGGGTTACACAGCTAGTGAGTATCTGAGGCTGGATTTTAACTCAAGTCCTCCTGACTCCAGGGACAGTGCTCTATCCACTGTACCACCTAGCAGCTCCTATAGATTGAATTTATTAAGCAATAATAATAATAGCTAACATTTATATAGCACGTACTATGTGCTAGGCACAATGCTCAGTGCTTTACAATTATTATCTCATTTGATCATCACAACAACCCTGGGAAGGAGGTGCTTATTATTATCCCTACTCCAAAGATGAGAGACAAACAGATTAAATGACTTGCTCAGGGTCACAAGGCTAGTGTCTGATGCTGGATTTGAACTCGGGTCTCCCTGATTCCATTTCTTTGTGCTTTATCCACTATGCCACCTAGCTACCTTTGATAATAAATTAACAGTAATTCTGTTTTCCTGCCTTTTTCTGAATTTGATTTTTTTCTATGTATTTTACAAATATTTTATCAATATTCTTCTCTTTCTTTTTCATCCCCTTTTTGGTGGCAGGGGAGAGCATCACTTTCATTTCCCCCGCCCCTTGCAAACAAAATAAATGAACTATTAAAAAAAAGAAGCATAATCCAGCAAAACAGATCCATCCTTTGGCTGTGTCAGAGAATGTACATGTCATTCTGTATCTCTAGTTCATCAATTCTCTATCTAGAGATGGTAAGTATGTTTCATATGTCTATGATGTTATGGTTGGTCAATATATCGATCACAGTTCTTAAGTCTTTCAAAGTTTTATTCCTTTAGTGCATAGTCATTATATCAATTCTTTTCTTGATTTTATTTAAGTAATTAAGTAATTGCTCTTCGTGTATCTTGTGGTTTTTTTTTTACATGTTGTATCTATCCTTCATTAGGATATAAGTTACTCGAGACAGGGATTGTTTTTGCTTTTTTTTGTATTCCCAGTGCTTGTATTCCAGTGCCTGGAACATAGTAAATACTTAATAATTCCTTCTTGAGCAATTGGATTAGTCTGTTTGACTTGGACACCAGTGGCAGAGCTAGAAGCAGTGGGTGTGAATTGTAGAGAGACAGGGTTAGGCTTCAAGGAAAGAAAAAGTTACTAATGATGGGGTAATTCAAACGTAGAACAGGCAGTCTAGGGTCCAGTGGTCTCCCGCTCATTTAACGTTTTCAACATAAAACTAGACATTCACTTGTTGGGTATTATTGATTCTTGTTCTGATACTGGTCAGTGGCCCTGAGGTCTTTTTCAGCCCTGAGGTTCTGAAGTGCCAGATGGCAGAGAGCCTAGAATGTCAGTCTAAGGAATTAGAACTTTATTCAATGGGGAGTCATTGAAAAATTCTGGGCAGAGGAGGGCAAGATTATTAGCCAATGGTTCCTTCATATTGGCTTCATGAGTTTCAAAACACCAAGGTAATTTTCCAGCATGTATAAAATTTAAATACATTTTTTTTACCCTTTCCAAAGTCTCTAGGCATTTGCATAAACTTCAGATGTGCCAATTATATTAGTTCTCTTTCAATTTCTATTCTCAGGGACAGCTTTGATGTATGTCTTTCTATACAAGCATTAGAGCTTTTGAGTTTTTGCATCTGGCACAAGAATATAAAAAATTTGGATGCTGTGAAATTTACTTGCCTGGGGATAAATTAATACTATTGCCCTAAAGAGATAAGGCTATCATTTAGGAAAAAAACCAAATTAAATGGGATTGGGCTGGTTAAGAAATCGGATTTTTCAGAGAGACTTGTGTTTTTACTTAGTATAGCATTTACTTCCCTCAAGCAGAAGATGGACTACTATGGATTAGTAGACTGTCCTTCCTCTAGAGAAGCCTTACTCGGTAGATACCACTGGTACCACAGGGCAGCTAGGTGGTATAGTGAATAGAGCAACAGGCCTGAGTCAGGAAGATCTAAGTTCAAATTTGGCCTCAGACACTTACTATCTGTGTGACCCTGGGCAAGTCATTTGATCCCTATCTGCCTCAGTTCCTCATCTGTAAAATAGGGACACACTGGAGAAGGAAATGGCAAACTACTCCAGTATCTTTGCCATGAAAACCCATGGACTTTTTCATGGGGTCACAGAGTCAGAGACAATTGAATGATTAAACAACAACCACTGGTACACATGAAAGACGTGACAAAGGAGACCCTAGTAAACTTAAAAGGTTAAAGTATAAGGCTTTTCTTCTAGTTTGAAGAGATTTACCTATAAAAGGTATGCCCATACCACATTTAGGATTTTGCTTTTGTACTCCTTGATGGGATATGAATGAGTAGCCCTTGCCTTTGGTGCTTGTTGGCTCACTGATAACAAACTGAAGATTGATTTATGCCTATGTGTGAACTGTATTGTGGGACCTGACTTTGGTCTAGACTGAGCCTTGTCTGACATGTAAAAAAAAAACCACAAGATACACGAAGAGTAATTACTTAATTACTTAAAGCTACACATGATGACCAGAGCTAAGAGGGAGATAGAAGAAAGACTTGAGTCCCTAGGGTGTGTGTTTATAGGGAAGAACTTGTTTATCTGATCAGCTCTCCTTCAGGAAACCTATTGGACCCCAAGCTAGCAATGGAGGAGAGCCAGTGGTAAAGTAGCAGATTCTGGAGGAAGAATAATATGAGCCCAAGACAATAAGGCATCCGTGGTCAGCAAGGTAACAGCAGTTGGAGGCAGCTGTGGAGTGGTAGGAACTCCTAGACTAAAGCCTTTTGGAGAGAAAAAGGGAGTTCCTGAATAACGCCAAATTATCGAACCAAACAGAAGAGCTCCAGTATTAAGCAGAAACTGGGGCTGTGGTATAATAGAAATGGAGTCATGATGTAGGAGATGAAACCTAGACCTTGCTTACACTAATATCATGACTTATGTGGACTGTTTGGATCTCAGGAAAGAGGCTGATTCTAGCAGTCCTCTTTTCTTGGGACTTTTAACTATGTTAGGGCTTTAAATGTGAAGGACTGTTCTTTGGGGATATTTGGCTCACTAGAGAAGGAAGAGTCTTATTTAGATTTTTATGGGTTTGGGTGAGAGTTCTTTGGGTATTGTCTTTTCTATCTGTTAATATAAAGCCTTATTCCAATGCCTCTTTATGGTATAGAGGTAACTGTATATGTGAAGGCTTCGTAAGCAGTGTACAAGCTCTAGTAGGTCCTACCAATCCAAAAGACTTTAGTAGTATTAAAAAAAATCACCAACAACACTAAAAAAGATGAAAGCAAAACAAACAAATGAACAACCCTCCCACCCCCGAAGAACTTCATGTAGTATATCTCATTTGAGTATCACAACAACTCTGTACACATATTTTTAAGAGGATAGAATGGATAGAATGCTGGACCTGGAGTCAGGAAGACTCATCTTCCTGAATTCAAATCTGACCTCAGATACTTACTAGCTGTGTGAGCAAGCTCACTTAACCCTGTTTGCCTCAATTTCTTCATCTGTAAAATATGCTGGAGAAGGAAGTGGCAAACCACTCCAGTATCTTAGTCAAGAAAACTCCAAATGGGGTCACAAAGAGTCAGACATGATTGCCTGGACAATCAAATGGTGTAGTGAACAGAGAGCTGGTCTTGAATCGAAGAAGATCCAAGTTTAAGCTTTACCTCTAACGTACTAGCTGGTGACCGTAAGGATGTCATTTAGCCTTTCAGTGTTCTAGGCAAATCTCTAAATCTCATTGTAAAGAAGGTAACAACCTGCATTAGTAGAGGGACTTTGCTTACTGAGAGTTCCCTATAATAGTAAAATTATAGGACTAGAGTTGATTCCTAACAACCTTTTGAGGCAGATATTACAGGCATTATTATCCCCATTTTAAAACTAAGGAAACACTTGCTCAAAGAGGTTAGGCATTCAACCCTTGATCACATAGCTTGTAAGGGTCAAACCCTGGTTTGGAACCTAGTTCACTCATTGCACTATGCTTCCTCAGTGATGAACTGTGTGTCTGTCATTTGAAGAATAACGTAGTTAAATTTGGGGAAGATTATCACCATAAGTTTGGTCACAATAATTCACGTAATAATCTACTAAGGCATGAGAGAATTTTGTTCTGCATCTATTTAGACAATGCCCATACCAATGAAATAGAAGATCTTTTGAAGTATTAGAGTGAGTCAGCCAGTATTGTTTCAACTGGAAATCTGTATTTGTAATGGAAAGTCTTGAACATTGGATCATAGCATTTTAAAGTTGGAAAGGACCATCGAGATCATCTTCT
This sequence comes from Trichosurus vulpecula, assembly GCF_011100635.1. NCBI lineage: Eukaryota > Metazoa > Chordata > Mammalia > Diprotodontia > Phalangeridae > Trichosurus > Trichosurus vulpecula. Next base: position 173,931,007 of record NC_050579.1, read on the forward strand.
AGTCTATACCCCACATTTTGCAAGTAAACAGAGTATCAAAGCCCATTTGCATGGGACTTGTCTTATTGGTGGAGGCTGATCACTCAGTACTCCATGTTTGTGTTAGGAGTGGACTTGGCAAGAGCTTACAAAAAAGAGAGATCCCAGTCTTCTGGCTTCTGGCCAAAGAGACATATGGTTCCAGATTTTCTTCAGATCCCTGAAGAGACAGAAAGACTTGGGGAAGAAGCTGGCATATTAAGGAGCCAGAATCTCAATAATATCCCTATCCCTAGAGACTTTGGAGAATTCCCATTGGGCGAGATCTAGGACTTTTCTTTAGGTTGAACTAAGATATCTTGCTCCCAGTAGAGCAAGATCCACTCTTGTATTGTGTAGTATATTCTCATCGCTGACCTTCTCTGATTTCTGTTTTGCTATTGACTTGGGTACTTTTTTTTTCTTTTGGCATTGATTATGTGTATACATTGTGGAACTGGTATTTGGTGAGAAGGTGAACCTTGGACACACAGCTTGGACTTCTCCTTCCCCATTAAAGTATAGTAATCAAGAGCTTAGCTTGAACCTAAAAAATTATTTCCCACAAACTAACACTATTTTGGAGGATGGACAGATATAACTGTAGCCTGGTGTCCTTTCTCTGAGGAGAACATAATGGCTAGCCCAAACTCCTATTTTACCTCATGGCAGGATCAAAATTTTCCTTGGAGAAGGGTGAGTAGGAGAAATCGTAGAGACACATATGTATGCCTTCTTTCCAACCACATCTAAAAGACATATATGGATACACATAATCTACATGGCAAAACACACATACCATTCCATATATACAGATGATTTGAACTAGAAAGGAATTTATTAAGCTTATAAACATACTAAGCTCATCATCGTCAGTAAGATGAGTGTCCAGTGATTGAGAAACAATATTCATTTGCCTATTTACTTAAGCAAATGTGTAAAAATAGATATGTTGCTATGATCCATTATTATTATTATATTCTAGTCCAGGGGTGGGGAACCTGTGGCCTCAAGGCCACATGTGGCCCTCTAGGTCCTCAAGTGCAGCCCTTTGACTGAATTCAAAGTTCACAGAACAAATCCCCTTAATAAAAGGATTTGTTCTGTGAAACTTGGACTCAATCAAAAGGCCACACCCAAGGATCTAGAAGGCCACATGTGGCCTCGAGAACACAGGTTCCTCACCCCTGTTCTAGTCTATAGCATAGATTATGTGCTAAATTGATGCTAATACAAGTATACTTTGTATAATATTAATAATAACACATATAGCAATATGAAGGGTTCCAAAGGACTTTTCTCACAAGTTTTTTCTTCATTAGGCCTTTCACACCACCCTTCCCAACCTTTTTCATCTGAAGACTTTGCATCTTCACTGAGAAAACTGAGGCCATTTGTTGTGAACTCTCTCTTCTTCCATTCTCTTCATCTCAAAATCCCGTGACATTATCATTGTCGCTCTCCTCCTTTCCTCTAGCTTTTGACAAAGAAACAGCCCTTCTCCTTGCCAATACCAGCCCCACTATGCATACTTGATCCCGTCCCTTTCTATCTTGCCCAGCAGATTGCATCCTTATCATTGTGTTTCTCAAATCTTCAACTTCTCCCTAACTCCTGGTTCCTTACCTGTTGCCTTGGAAAATGCACTTCAGGATCTTTCAATACCTTAGGGCCATTGCTAAAATCATCAGTTATCATTATTTAGTAGCTGAGAAGGAATGTAATATAACAAAGGAGCAGTGGGATCTGAGTCAGGAGATGTGGGTTCAATTCATCTGAGAGATGTATTCACATTTTAACTATGACAATTCTAGTGGTTTTATATTATGGAGTACACTAAATAGTACCTTACACACATATATGTAGGTGCATATAGCACACACATATTTTAAAAATTTATTAATGTATTCAGTATGTCATACATACATATATAATATATATATATATACATATATACATATATATGTAATATAGAAGTTAAGGCTCAACCACACTCACTTGCGGGAGTGGTCATGTTTTAGTCTCCTCGTTCTTATCACTGAAATTTCTAGGGCTATACATGAATATATTTCATTATTTCCTTATTCATTTCTAAAATTACAGCCTTTTTCTCTTTACTAAATCAATTAGCTCTGATCCATCATGGCAGTTTCTTAAATATTACTAATTTAATGTATTGTGTTAACTCCTTGTCTCATAAGCACTTGCTCATCTATATTTAAACCTCAATCTCCTAGGCCTAAACAAATATTAAAGTTACTAGATACACAATTTGTTAACAATGTAATGAATAATATCACGAATGTGTAAGTACAGTTGTGAGAAAGATCATAGCCAAAGTCACATCTAATCTTCATTATTACACTTGACTTCTCACTTCTGGAACATAGTCTTACCTTTCGGTTCTCCAAATTACAGCCAAAGTCTCATGAATCCTCTTATTTATTCTCAAAACAAGTGCTAAACTCCATTCTTTAAAGGAATAAGATTTTTCCTCCTCTTTCTTCACAGTTTCTCTCCTACCATGATAGGTAATTCTCCACATCGTAGTTAAAACTCTATTACCCTCACAGAATCTTCAAGGAATTCTCTTTGTACTGCTTCCTAATAAGGAAGAATTAAAGCAATTCTCCCCAAAATGAAGTTTTCTTCAATTCCTTTCTCTCTGTGTTCTTAGTTTCTCTCTATCATCACTATTAACACTCTTTCCACATTATCAGTTTTAAAGTATCATTCTCTCCCCAGAATCCCTCATAGAATGGCTGTTAAAGTATAATCCTTCAAATGTCTATCGCCTCATTATAAAAAAATCAAATTCTATCGTTATCTTTTGATTTTCCATCATCCAGGTTTCATACTATCTTTCACCCCTTCCCTCCCCAAAGAACCCTCCCTTATAATATAGAAGAAAAAAGAAGAAAATTTTAAATGTTACATATAACCACCCAATGTATTTTTCAAAGTCTTACATATGCAGCATTTCACTCTCATAGAGTCCCAGCTCTTCGAAGGAATGGGGCAAAGTTTCTTTTCATCTTTCTTCTTTGAAGTCAAGAATAACAGTAATTAAACAACTGCAACCTGAGTGCTTTGAAATCCTAATGAATTAGTGAATATAATATATTGATACTATAATGATAATTGATAAATATACTAGATAAAATAATGAACTATAATGAATTAGTATTAAAGATATAATAATAATGATAGATGTATAAATATGTATATATGTATACACGCAATGTACACGTATATACATACATGTGTATATATACACATGTGTGTGTGTGTGTGTATATATACACATATATATGCTCAGACTTCACTGCTCTAGAATTTTATATTTTGACCTGGGTTGTTGGACTGATGAAGCTTCTAGTGAAGAAGATGACCTCCCTAAAGAAAGGATTTGTTAAGCAAATGAGCAGGATAAACAAAATTATTGCAGGCATGTTCAGCCTACTGAAAAGAAGAAACTTTTAAAAAATGACCTTGACAAGTACTTGTCATCTTTTCAGATTAGACTTTGAATCTCCTTTACTTTGAATAGTTATACAAACAATTCACTCGTGTATTTGCAAGTAATCCAACTATATTTATTTTATTTGGTAACTCAGATTTTCAGTAATTCAAATGCTCCTCAGTCTAATTAGTCTGAAATGATATGGTTTCATTCCAACTCTGTGGCAGGCAACCCCGTAAGTGGGCAACTTTAGCCAAGTAATAAACTACGTGGGCCTTAATCTCTTCATCCAAAAAACAAAGAAGTTGAACTAAACAAACTTTAAAGTCTGTTCCACTATGCCCAAAGGGCTATAATATATATACCCTTTGACCCAGCAATGCTACTACCAAGTCTATATCGCAAAGAGATCATAAAAAAGGGAAAAGGACCCACATGTACAAAAATATTTATGGTAGCTCTTTTTGTGGTGGCAAAGAATTGGATATCGAGGGGATGCCCATGGGTTGGGGAATGGCTGAACAAGTTGTGGTATGGGAATGTGATGGAATATTATTGTTCCATAAGTAATGGTGAGTAGGCAGACTTCAGAAAAACCTGGAAAACCTGGAAGGACTTGCATGAACTGATGCTGAGTGAAGTGAGCAGAACCAGGAGAACATTGTACATAGTAACAGCAACGTTGTGCTATGACCAACTTCGTTAGACTTAGCTCTTCTGAGCAATGGAATGATCTAAAGACTCATGATGGAAAATGCTATCCATATCCAGGGAAAGAACTATGGAATCTGAGTGCAGTTTGAAGCATACTATTTTCTTTTTATTTTATTTTTCTTCTTTTTCATAGTTTTTTCCTTTTGTTCTGATTCTTCTTTTACAACATGACTAATGTGGAAATATATTTAATGTGATCACACATGTATAGCCTATATCAGATTGCATGCTGTCTTATGGAGGGGGAAGTAACAGGGTGGGGTGCAAATTTAGAACTCAAAATCTTATAAAAGTGAATGTTGAAAACTTAAAATAAATAATTTGTAAAAAAACAAAGTGCTTTGCAAACCTTAAAAAATATGTTCCAGGTCTGAAATTCTATAAGTGTTTCAATTTAACAAAAATTTATGAAGTACATACTATATCCAACATCAGGTAAACACTTAACCACTTTGAACCAAATTCCCCTCAAAAGAATATAAACTCTTGGAGAACAAGGTTTGTTGTTATTGTTACTGATCCTAGTGCTGTTGCTTGTTTTGTTTTCATATCTCCAGAGCATAGCACAGTGCTTAATGCATGTTAAGGGCTTAATAAAATGCTTATTGAATTTAATTGACGAGCCTGTAAAATGAATAGTTAAGACTTGATGAATTCCGATGACCCTTTTAGCTCTGATATAATGAAATTCTATGGTGGTAAGTTAGTGACTTGCGTTTTGAAACTTCACACAAACATTTGAGTACCTGTGTGCGTGCACATGTGTGTGTACACATACATACACGTACAAATTTCCAAAATAATAAAATCTTTGGCACAATTTGTTTGGTTATTTTAGTGGTACCTTTCAGAAATTATTACAAGATTTTGCATCTTTGATTTAATTCGTATTTCAAAAGTTGATGCTCAGTTTCTAGTAAACATGGCTGTAGGGTAGCTAGGTGGCACAGTGTATAGAGCTCTGGGCCTGGAGTCAGGAAGACCTGAGTTCAAATCCAGCTTTAGACACTTATTAGCTATGTGACCCTGGCTGCATGCCTAGGCAAAATTACTTAACTCTGTTTGCCTTGGCTCTCTTGCCTGTAAAATAAACTGGAGAAGGAAATGGCAAACTTCTCCAGTATCTCTGAAAACCCCAAAATGGGGCAGTTAGGTAGGTCAGTGGATAGAGCACTGGCCCTGGCCCTGGAGTCAGGAGGACCTGAGTTCAAATTTGACCTCGGACACTATTATAGTTGCTTGACCCTGTCAAGTCACTTAACCTCAATTGCCTCAAAAAAAGGAGAACTACAAAATGGGTTCATAAAGAATAGGACACAAGTGAAAAATAGCTGAACAACAAAAAGGTTATGAATGGATTGAGGATGAATGGAATTTGCAGCACAGAGTCCCAAGTAGACAAGTTTCTTAGGAAACATTACATTCAGGTTGGCTTTCTATCCATCATATTTACATCTAAATTTTAATTCCATGATTGTAGTGGATAGAGAGCTGGTCTCTGAAGGAGGATATGTAGCCACTTTTACTTTTTTCCTTCTGTAGTTTCTGATGGAGAACATGGCAAGAGAATATTTTAGTATGTGATTTTGCCCACCAAGAAGCCTACTTATTTCACTGGCATCTTTAGTTGATTGAGCAGCAGACTTAGGGTCATATTATAGGATTGTAGATTGAGAGCTGGAAGGGGACTTAGAAACCACCTAGTCCAACCTCTTCATCTTGCAGGTAAAGGAATGGAGGCCCAGAGAGGTGGACTGATTTAGCCAGGGTTACACAGCTAGCAAATGTCTAGGCTGGGATTCAAAGCCAGGTTTTCTTGAATCCAAGTCTAGGATTCCATCCACTATGCCTCACTACCTTTCTGAGGCCTGGCTGGACTTGAATTTCATCTGCTACTTACTGGCTATGTGACTTAGATAAACTACTTAACTTTTCTGAGTCTCAACATCCTCATTTGTAAAATGGGTTCTCACTACAGACCTAACAAGGATATTATAAAAAAAGAATTTTATTAATTATGAAATACTACACAAATGTATGGAATGATTGAATTTTCCCCAATAAAAAATTTGAGATGTCCCCAAACCATTTTTGTTTTTGTTTTGTTGTTGATGTGTAAGGTAGGAGCCAATTTAACAAATAATTTCTTTTCATTTATCATTTCGTATGTTGGTGATGACTTCATAAAAAGCGCATCTTGTTCCCAGAAGGATTCCTGAGGAAACTGAAGTCACACAGACTTATTGCCCTACACCTCAGTACAACACAATAATGTTATCTATGTATTTCTATTTTTACACCATAATGAGGACACTCAATCTAAAATTGCAGACAGCCCTGAGCAGTCACATTTCAGAGTTCAGCTAAAACTTAATAAGGGATTTAGATTTTCCTGAAAGCAGACTGGTACAGCGCCTATTTCAAAGCGGCGTGGAGCTTGTTACTGTGAGAACGGAATGTTTATTTCTCTTTGTAACAGTAATAATAAAAAAGCCTTCGGGCTGCCAAAACTGACAGCAATTTTTCACTAGATTGGAACAAACACTTCAAATTGGAATGAATTGTTGGACTTGATGAAGAAAACAGAATCAGGCATAGGGAAGTTGTCATCTGGACTGACCACACTTTGAATTTCCTCAAAAATATAAGTAGAGGAATTATGTTGAAAAGAAAAGGGTGTAGAAGTGCCCTAATTTTTTCAAGAAGTAGGTTAATAGCTGAGCCGAATTGGTGGGCATCAGGAAGTGATACTCAAGACTGATACTGAATGGGTCAAAACAGGAAATGCTCAAGTCCTTGCCTGGGTGAGTTCCAGAAACCATCTATTCAGATCATCTGGATTCTTGCCATTTTCTAAAGTAGAGGGGAGGAGAAGCTTCTAAGGAAGAGAAAGCAAAAAACTCAAGTTCATAGCTTAGAATGCTAACTTTGTTATCTAATCCACTGGACACCTCCATTCCTCCTACCCCATGTCTTCACATCCTCTTGCTAAGGATCAAATCTCATAAAAAGAGAAATGGATACTGAAGAAACATGGTGATGAGGGCCAGAACTAAGGTGTTAGCTGTGCGAATAGGGAGAAAAGGTCAGAAGTGAGAGATGTAGACATAGAAATGACAAGATTTGTCAACTGATTGGGTATTTAGGGTAAGGGAGAGTGTAGAATCTAGTTTAAGACCAAGGATATAAACTTGAGACACTGGAAGAATATTATTGTCTTTGACAGAAATAATAAAGTTTGGAAGAAAAGATTATTTGGGAAGAGAAGTAACGAGTTCTGTTTTAGATGTGTTAACTTTGAGATGTTTCTGGGACATCATATTTGAAATGTCCAATAGGAAGTTGGTGATGCAGATGTCAGACACTAGGGCTGGACACATACACGTGGGAGTCATCTACATAGGTGTGATAAGCTCATTGTAGCTAAAGAAGACACTAGAATGAATATATAAAGACAAAAGAGGGTCCAGGACAGAGCTTTGGGGACCATCCCTAATTAGAGACGAAGTACAGTGACTCCTGAGTTGGTCTGGTCTCCAGTGAGTAGATGAAAGTATCGTAGAAAGAAAACCTGCCTTTAGGGTGGATCTTGGTTATATCTTAATTTTGGTCAGAGCAACTTTGTGAGGGATATATTGGCATTGGCTGCATTTTGTGCATGTTGTGGCATTACTCTCAGTTGAATTAGACTCCAAGGCCTTAAAATGTATGGTAATCCACAGTTTTTCTTTCATGTGCAACATGATTTCCAGTAACACTCTCGGGAAAGAAAACTCTGGACCTCAGACATTCACAACTCACTTAGATTGTTCAGAGGTGTCTGAGCTGAAAGCTGTCTCAATTGCCTGCAGCATCAACAAAACAACACGATTCCATCTTATTTATCTTTTGCCGGGCGAGTCTTTCAAAAGCAAAATTAATCCTCATTTGGTTTGGCTGATTTGGACTGAGATAGCATGATCAGGGTGATTACTGTTCATTGAATTTAGGTAATCGAAAATCAGAGAATAAAAATCATTCATTTGCACAGGGCAGATGCAATGAGAAGTTTTCTTTAATGAACCCAATCTCAGATGACCAGATATGTAATTCAGTTTCTAAGCCCAAATGAGGTGCTTTCCTCTGACTAGGAAAAAATTTTTTTCTACTCATGAATTGCCTAATGGGTGTGTGTGTGTGTGTGTGTGTGTGTGTGTACGTATGTATGTGCAATGTATGTGCATATATTTAAAGGAATAAAGTGAACATGCACTCATGTTGGCCAGAGTTCAGTCATTCTGTACAACCACAGCACAGGAAAAGCATATTTAGCTCTGACTAGAGTGTTAAGAAACATATTTCTTAGTGTGAAATTGAGTGGTTAGCTATTGATTCTCAGCTGACCAAAGAATTTCCATAGAGGTCAAAAGTTGGGATTCTCTGGCGCTGGACAAACAGGGCCATTTCAAGAGAGGGGTAAAAAGGTTGCCAGAGAACTTGGGCTCTGTTGCTAGGTGCAAAACCCACTCTGAGTATGATGTTATCATTCAGGAGCAAAGTAGTAGCATATGCCTTTCAGTTACCATAGTTTCCATGCAGGGTAACCTTCATGCCCTCTCAAAAACAAGACAATTAAGCTTCGTTTTATATGCACAACTTGAATTACCAATCTCACACATATGGAAATGCTGTCCTGAATGATTGCTTAAATGAATTTTATACTTCCACAGGCTGAAAACCTTTGGTAAGATTTTGCTTCCAAAGGATTTTTTTAAAAATTCTGTCACAAAGCCTCCTGGAATTAAAAAGAGAGGAGCAATACGGATCAAATCTTTTGAAAACTGTAGATTATGCCTCAGTGGGGAAGCTGATGGCTTGTTCTTTTCACAACTAATGTGAGATATCATCTAAGCTCCAGAAGGCTCTGACTGAAATGAAGAATAGAAAAAAATGCCTAAAATTTCAATAGCCTTTATGCGGCCATACTAAGAATTTTTGACAGAAAATAAAAATGCTGAATCTTGTGTCCTTATTTATCCAGTTGAAAAATTACATTGTTTTTTATTAATCCTATAAATATAAACAGACACAAACATTTATGTATTGAGAGATCAGAAAGTGAGGACTGTATGTGACACCATGAATATTACGTACAGCTTTTTAAAAAACATGTATTAAATTTAACATAGTTCCAAGAATTATTGGTCTACCTGAAAGCCATGATTGAAAAAAGAACCTGGACAACATCCTTCAAGAAATCATTAAGGAAAATTGCCCTGAGGTCCTGGAACCAGAGGGTAAAATAGTCATCGAAAGCATCCACCAATCACCTCCTGAAAGAGATCCCAAATCGAAAAGGCCAAGGACAATTCTATGTCCCCCTTCTGACTTCTTTCTGCTCTCTTCTGTGTTTTTTTAATGTTATTTTCCTTCTCTTTAAAAGAATACTATCATTATCTTCCTCCACTTGTCTCTACTTCCCCCCAAAAGTCCTTCCTTGCAATAACTATAGTCAAGCAAAAACAAATTCACACAAGAGCTATGTCTAAAAACGTTTCATTCTGTACCTACAGGGCCATTATCTCTCTGCCAAGAGGTTCATGAATCATCTTTAGTCTTCTGGACTGATTGGTCATTGCACGCAAAACAGATGTGGTATGTGGTCACCACCCTCACAATATAACTATCTGGTCTTGAGTGATGTAGAACAGTCACCAATACTATGCAATGGTTTCAAACCTATAACCTAGACACCTGCTCATTCTCTGGGTTGACTCTCATATTCCAACTTGCCCTTAGCCTGGTGAGTTTAGGTTCCCAGGGATGGACCACCACCACATGGTTACACTCAAAATCTCTGGTTCACAGGGTAACTCCTTTGAGAGGAAATTTCCTCTTGCTATGCACATTCTAGCTCTTTGACCTGATAATTCTGGAATTCGGCTACAATATTCCTTGGCATTTTCAATTTGGGATATCTTTCAGGGGGTGATTGGAGGATGCTTTCTTTACCCTCTGGTTATGGGAACCCAGGGTAGTTTTCCTTGATGATTTCTTGAAAGATGTTGTCCAGGCTCTTTTTTTTGATCATGGCTTTCAGGGAGACCAATAATTCTTAGATTGTCTCTCCTGGATCTATTTTCCAGGTCAGTTGTTTTTCCAATGAGATATTTTATGTTTTCTTCTATTTTTTCATTCTTTTGATTTTGTTTGACTGATACTTGATGTCTCATAGAGTGATTAGCTTCCATTTGCCCAATTCTAATTTTTAACTAATTGTTTTCTTGAGTTCTCTTTTTCTATTTTGCCAATTCTACCTTTTAGGGAGCTGTTTTCTTCAGTGTACCTTTTTTCCATTTTGTCAATTGTATTTTTAAAGGAATTGTTCAATTTTTCTTCTACCTCTCTAATTTGGCTTTTAAAATCCTTCTTGAGCTCTTCCAAAAAGGCTTTTTGGGCTTGAGACCAGTTCATATTCCCCTGTGAGGTTTCAGATGTGGGTATATTGACAATGCTGTCCTCTTCTGAAATTGTATTTTGATATTCCCTGTTCTCTTAGTAAGAATCCATGGTATTTGTTTTTCTATGTTGCTTTTTGTTCATGATGTTTGCCTTTTTCCTGGCTCTTAAAGTTGGTCTGTGTTTCTGAGGCACAGGGGGCACTGTCCCACACTTCTTGTGTTGGGGGCTAGGGGCCTGGTTACTGGCTTCGTGTGCTGGGGCCTCAGGTTCTGGCAGCTAGAGGCTGTAGGGGCTGTAGCTTACTGGGTGCTGAACTGGAGCTGGTGGTGGTGGCTGGTGCGTACTGAGGCTAGGTGGCGTTTTTCTGTGTTTCCCCGGGGTTACACTGAAGCTCGGGGCAGAGGTGGGGCATGGAATGTGTGTGGGGAGGGGGTCTGGCCACTGGAGGTTGCCTCCTCACCCAGGGCTGTGTTACAGAATGGGTAGGCTCAGCTGCCAGTGAACACCCATCTGCTGGCCGATGTGATGATTCTCCTCACTGGCTACTACTGGTTACTCTGGCTGTGCCAAGGCACACAGGGGGTCTTGGTGTTGGTGCTTGCTGGCTCCATCACCCCGGGGCTCAGGATCTCCCACTGGTACACTGAGGTGGGGCTTGACGGGACACCTCTGTCCTGTACTGATCCCCTTCAACCACAGCAAGAAGGACCTTCCCCATTAATCACCTTAGCCTCATGGGCTAAAAAACTGCTGCACCCTGTCTTTCTGCTGGCTCCACTGTTCCAGGATTTTTCCTGGGGCAGTATTTTCTGGCTTTTTCAAGGTCAATAAGGGAGGCTGAGAGCAACTTACTGCTTATTCTGCCATCTTGGCTACTGGAAGTCATCACATTCTAGCTCTTAAGCCACTATCAATGCATTTCTATTTATACAACCAGTCATTCATTCAGTCAGTTAACTCAAATTTATTAAGTGCTTATTATGTACCAGGCACTACGCTAAGTATTTGGAATACAAAGAAAGACAAAAGACAGTCTCTGCTCTCAAGAAGTTCACAATCTAATGAAAGAGACAACATGCAAACAACTATGTACAAAAAGATATATACAGGATAAATTGAGGTTAATCTCAGGGGGAGGCTACTAAGATTTAGGAGGATTAGGACAGGCTACCTGCAGAAGGTGGGAGTTTAACAGCAACTTTAAGGAAACTAGAGAAGCTAAGAGGCAAAGATGAGGAGGGAGAGTGGTCTAGGGATGGGAGACAGTAAAAATGTCTGGAATTGAGATGTGGAATGTATGTCTTTTGTAAGAAAGAGGAAGGAGGCCACTGTCACTGAATTGCAAAGTACATGCAGGAAAGTAAGATGTAAAAAGATTGGAAAGGTAGGAAGGAGCAAATTTACAAAGGCCTTGAAAAGCCAAACAGAATTTAATATTTGATCATGAAAGTAATAGGAAGCCACTGGAGTTTAGTGACTGGGTGGAGGAGGTAATATGGTCCTATCCATGTTTTGGGAAGATCGCTTTGGTAGCTGATTAGATGATGGATTGGAGTGAGGAGAGAATTGAGGCAGAGAGACCAATCAACAGGTTAGCTCAGTAGTGTGGGTGTGAGATTATGAGGGCCTGTACTAGAATCACAGCAGTGTCAGAGGAGAAGAAAGCATATACAAGAGGTGTTACAAAGGTAAAAATGACAGGACCTGATCACTGATTGAATATGGGGGGTAAGAGAGAGTGAAGAGTCAAGCATGACACTTAGGGAAGTCTGGGTGACTGAGAGGATGGTGATACCCTTGACAGTAACAGGAAAGTTAGGAAGAGGAGAGAGTTTGGGGTGAGGGGGGTGGAAGATAATTACTTCAGTTTTGGAAATGTTGCGTTTAATATGTTTAAGGGACATCTACTTTGAGATGTTTAAAAAGCAGTTGGAGATATGAGGCTGGAGGTCAAGAGGTGAGAGCTGATAGTCATTTACATGGAGAAGGTAAAGGAAACTGTGGGAACTGAGGAGACCAAATGAAATAGTATAAGGGAAGAAGAAAAGAGAGCCCAGGACAAAACCTTGGGGGATACCAACTGTTAGCAGATGTGATACAGATGAAGATCCAGAGACAGAGAAGAAACAGTTGGACGGGTGGAAGGAGAAGCAGGAGAGCAGTGTCACAAAAACATAGAGAGAAGAGAGTATCAAAGAGAATAGTATGATTGACAGTGCCAAACACCATAGAGAGGTCAAGAAGGATTAAGATTGAGAAAAGTGCAAATAAGGGATCCTTAGTAACTAGAGAGAGCAGTTTTAGTTGAATGATTAGTTAGTTCAGAAGTCAGATTACAAAGTGCAAAGAAGAGAGTGAGAGGAAAGTAAGTGGAGACACCTATTGTAAACAACCATCTCAAGGAGTTTAGCCATGAAAGGGAAGAGAGATTTAGGATGATATAATGGGGATGGACCAAGCAAGTAAGGGTTTTTGGAAGGTGGGAGAGACACAAGCAGGTTTATATGAAGTAGAGAAGCAACTAGTAGAAAAAAAAGATTTTGAGGGTAATTGTGACAGTGGGAATGGTGGAGGGGGCAATCTGCTGAAGAAGATGGGACGGAATGGGATCACTAGTGCATGTAGAGGGGTTTGCCTTAGCAAGGACAAGGGCTACCTCTTCATGTAATATGGGCGGCAGAGGAGATAGTGACAAAAGGTATAGGAGTTGAGGAAGAGGGGAGAAGAGAGTTCTCAGTGAATGGCCCCAGCAGTTCAGCACAGAAGCTCCCCCCAGTGCTGAAGTCCTTCCTCACTTTATCTTGACATTTCAAGGATATCAGTGGAGCACTCTGAATGTCCACTTGTACTTAGCTGTTGCCACAGGACTAGCTCACCTTCTCTTTCCGTTATACTTTTCCTTTTTTATATCTTTTAATCCTGTTCTTCTTCAGAATTCCTGCAACCTTCTCTTATCCACTATCTACCACTCTGTGTGATGCTACTCATCTTTTGTTCTTTTAAGGCAGTGATGTTGTATATCTTCACATTATATAGCCACGCTAGTAAAATATGGGTTGAAAAGATGATTTTTCTTTCATGGGATGCATGGGATAAGCAGAAGATCTTTGTAATTTCCTGATCGCGATTCAGTCCACTCTCCTCTTCCATTTCAGCTCTGGGCCAGACTACTGTGTCTGTCCCAGATAGACATACTATTTGTTGGGTGTTCATCCAAATACATGTTGAAATCAAACAAAATAAATTCATTGAGAATCAGAAGGGAAATAGTTAACTGGGGAAAACATCATTGGGACAAATTTCGCTGAAGAAAAAAATCCTGTCCAAGCTATGAGTTATCATATAATTCCTGGGTGTGTGAACTCCCAGATATTTGACGCCTTCTGTAGTTATTTTGAAAGGAATTTCATTTTTCCCCGAACTTCCTTCTTTTTTTCTGTTTCATCTTGATGAAGTATTTTTCCTCCTTACCTCTGCTTCTTGACTTCCTTGACTTCCTTCAGGACAGCTCAAGTCCCACCTTTTGCAGGAAACTCCCTCCCCACTCCCAACTCCTCCAAGTGCCTTTCCTTTGGGATTTCTTTCTAGTTACAATCTATATGTACAATTTTTGTTGTTGTTTTTTGCCTGTTGTCTTCCCTATTCAAATGCTAACTTCTTGAGGGCAGAGACGATACTTTGCTCCAGCCCTTTGTATTCTTCAGCCCTTAACACAACACCTGGCACATAGTAAGCATTTAATATATGTTTGCTGACTGACTCCTCTGATCTTCACTGGGATGTGTGTGGGAGAGCTGGTTTCCTCTACATTCTTTCACACTGTGTGTGTGTGTGTGTGTGTGTGTGTGTGTGTGTGTGTGTGTGTGTGTGTGTGTGTTTGGGAGGGGAAGGGCTGCGGCAGAGAAAAAAAAATCCTCTGAGTCTTGTCAATCATTGACATACCTCTCCCTCTCCCGCTGTAGAATGATGGGGCCCACAGAGAGGACACTTTCAGACAATCCTTGAAGTGTCTCCTCACCGGGTGGTGAGGCCACAGGGAGGTAAGAAGAGGGTTCTTCTAAAGGCAAACCCCTAGGGTCTATTCCTCATCAGATCTTGGTGGTGGAAGATGCAGATGAGCCTTTGAGGCCTACTGACAAAATTACCTTGTTAAGATGCAGGGGAAGTTTTTCAATTGAGGAAGGGCTTCTAGCTAAATAAAAATGATTTTGTTGTAAAAAAAGATTAGCTTTCACAGCATAGCAGCACTTTATTTTGATATAGTAATATTGGAGCCCTCATTAGGCCCTGAGACCCCAGACCTACTTATAATTGAGATAATGAAATTGTCACAGTTTGGTAGGGTATATTCCAGAAATTATATACCACGTTATCTTGGCCCCCACCATATTTTTGGTAGGAGAAAGAGGAGAACTGCCTATAAAGTAGTTTATATATTTATAAAGTAGTTTATAAAGTAGTATGACCCTCAGAGTAACTCCTTAAACCCTTTCCTTTAATACACTAGATTGTCTTAAAGTTACCTATAAAAGCTGTCTCCACCCTGAAGCCATTGCTGATTTTCAGTGATCGGCCCATCAACGTATTGCTACCTTGACATACTTATAATAAAATCTTTTTAATTCTTTTGTCCTGAGTTTTGCCTTGTTAATTGGAGTGAAAGCCCAAATAAAGAATTTTCCTTTCAACAATGATATGTTTTAAAGATTGGAAACTGTCCTGAAAGAGTTAGGAACTACGTCATGAATTTAGGCCATGGATAGATAATGGCATATTTTTTTCTTGTTCTTAATTTTTATAAATTTATTACTATTTGCTACTTTTGTAAACCTGAAACTTTAGGTCCACTTGTGCATACTCCCAAGGATTTATAGTTGTAATTGATAATAGCTATTCATGTGGTAGAGGTGAGTCCCTTAACTTTCAAGATGTATAGGTAAGGGAATTTCATAGGCCATAGACCCAAAGTTTATGTAAACAAGATATAATACAGTGAAATTTAAGCCTCAGATCTCCAGCCCTACATGATATAGCTCTTGGAGAGAGCTATAGCCCACATATAACAGCAGGGCTCTTTTATATATAAAGAAGGGTCAGAAACCTCAATCTTTGGGTCCCTGCCTTTGTGTACTTTAGTTTCAGTTGTTGGCACTTACACAAGTGGTATCAGTAATGATCCAAGCCTAAGAGTGTAGGCCTATGGGAACTGGCCCCCTGTTGGAAGTTCCTGAAGGTCTAGTCAGCAGTATTACCTGGCTGTGTTCTTCCTTGCCAGGAGATTCTGATTGACTGACCACACCTCAAAATTCATTCCAATAAATTTGGCTTTGGAGAGTTTGGTGCATGAGATATCTTTTATCTTCTAGTGTAGGGACTGACATTAAAAAATAATTACTTAATTAGAAAGTATTTATTGCTAAATGGTAGGGGAAGTGGACAGAACAAAGGAATCTTTCTCTTCCCTCCAGAATGTTCCTTAATTTCCTAATACAAAGGTCCAACTAACTCTCATCCCAACTATAAATATTATACCAGAGGTAACCATTGCAAAACTTCATGGTTAATTAGAATGACTAAAATTTGCATAATGGTTGTATATTTAGGGAATTCATAGAATGTTTGGAAGGAAAAAAATATTTCATCACATTTACAGAATAGTAATGTCAAATAGTAGAAGACATCTTTGATTGATATGAAGAATTGAGCGTATAATTGTCAATAAGATTGGGAAGGTAATGTGGTGTGAGATTGTGGAAAAAGACTGAAAGTCAAGCATAAGAGTTTTGACAATGCAGACAACAGGGAGATAAAGAGCCATTGAAGGATTTTTTTTAGCCTAGTTAAAGGAAGAGTAGTCTGGTAGTGGTAATATGTATTAGAAGAGTGAGAAATATGAGGTGAAAGGGTCATTGGAAGCTGTTGCAATAATCCAGAGGTGTGATGATGAAGGCTTAAATTAATGTGGTGAAAGCAGAGGTGGAAAGGAAGGGATAGAGATAGGAGACATTCTGTCACTTTGAAGAAAAATTAAATAGATATAAGGGATAGAGATTGATCATTGGAACAGATCACATAAATAGTATACAGAAGAAAATGAACTTTTTTAAAGACCTTAGATAACTGGGGAAAATCCTCACTATTTGACCAAACTGCTGGGAAAACTAGGAAGTAATTCAGCAGAAATTGGGTATAGAACATCTTGTGTCATATACCAAGATAAAATCTTCATGGGTACACTACAAATATAAATGGTGAAATTATTAGCAAATTAGAGGAGCAAAAAAGAAATAACCATTCTAGATAGAGAGTATGAAAGAAGATAAAATAAACAATTATGATTATATAAAGTTAAAAAGTTTTAGAATATATCCAATACAATTAAACAATTAAAATTAGAAGGGAAATAGTTAACCATGAAAAAATTTTTTCAGCAAATGCCTCTGCTAAAGGTCTCATATCCAAGATATATTAGGAAATGACTGAAATTTGTAAGATTAAGAGCCATTCCCCATTAGATAAATGATCAAGCAATATGGACAGGCAATTTTCAAAGGAAGTCATCCAGGCTGTAAGAAATCATATTAAAATGCTCCAAATTACTACTAATTAGAGAACTGCAAATTAAAGCAATTCTGTGGTTCCATCTCAGACTTATAGGTTGAGAAATGTGACAAAAGAGGAAAATGACAAATGTTAGGGGGTTAAGGGAAAACAGGTACGGTGGAGTGTTCCAGCCATTCTAGAAAGCAATTTAGAACTATGTCCCACAAGTTACTAAACTGTTCATACTTTGACTCCTAGGCCTATACCCCAAGAAGATCAATGAAAGAGGAAAGGGATCCATATGTACAAAAATATTTAGACACCAGGGAAAATTCTTTTTATAGTAAAAAATTATGAAAATTCTTTTTTCCCAAATTGTAAATTAAGGGATGCCTAATAATTGTGGAATGACTGAAAAAAATGTGGTATATGAATGGGATGGAATATTTTTGTGACAGAATGACAAAATGGCCAGTTTCAGAGGAAACTGGAAAGATATCTATGAAGTGATACAAGTGAATTGAGTTGAAAGCAATGATGACAACAACATCATGAAGAAAAACAACTTTGGAATACTTAAGAATTCTGATCAATGCAATGATAAGCTAGGAGTCCAGAGGACTGAGGACTAAACATGATATCCACCTCCTGCTAGAGCAGCGACATACTTAAAGTGCAGAATAAGACGTATGTTTTTGGACATTGGCAAGGTAGGGATTTGTTTTGCTGGACTATGTACGTTTATAATGCAGGCTTTATTTTGGATTTTTCTTTTTCATTTGGGGATGGTCAATGGAAGGGTGGGATAAAAATGTTTGTAAAAAAATAAATAACATGTATAAGGGGTGAAAGAGAGGGAGGAGACAGTGATTGCATCAAGCAATTCTGTTACAGGCTGAAGGAAAACAGGAACTGTGAAGTGGTATGAAGTGTAGATAATTGGAGGAATGACTATACCACTGGCAAGTTTTTTGAGAAATTGGGCAATAACTGAACTCAATGTAAAGATTCCTTGTATTCGTAATCATGGTTGCATAAAATAAGATGAATTAAATGGAACCTAGTCTGTGTTCCTTTCCTTGCCACTGGTGATGGGAACTGAGCCATATAGGGCAAGTTATTTATTAAGTGCTTACTACGTGCCAGGTACCACAGCACTGGTATCATAACAACTCTGTTTGAATACAGATTTTTGTGTTTTATCTAAACCAGACAGTCCAGATTTAACATTCCCCAAAGAAACTGCTTTTATTAGTGGGATAAACAACTATTTCAGACTTTGATTATTCTAAATTCTGATCATGTATTCATGCATTTCTATGACACCTATCATCACAGTGTTTCTGGGAGCTCAGAGAAAGAAGTTACATTAGAATGCAAATTATGACATTACTTTCCACATTTCATTCATTCCCTTAATAGAATAGATAGAAGGACCAAGAAACAGTATTTATTTCAGCAACTTTACCTATTATTTGCTCCCTAGACTAAAAATGTGTATTTTAAAAACTTTTTTCATACCTAATTTGTAACTACCATAGTGTACTTATATTTTATATCTATCTATGAACACCTAACATTTTTATAGGGTTTTAAGGTTTGCAAAACACTTTAAATATGGTACCTCGTTTGATTTGTTTCTTACAAGAGTCCTGTGAGGTGACTATTTTTATATTCATATTACAGACGAGGAAATGAAGACTATCACACAACTGCTGTTTGAAGTAGGATTATTATTATTGATAACTAGAATTTATAGAAAGCCTTAAGGTCTACAAAGAACTTTACAAATGTCACCTGAGAGGTAGGTGCTGTTATTATCCCCATTTTATAGATGGGACAACTGAAGCAAAGAGAGGTTAAGTAACTTGCCAAGTGTCATACAGCTAGTACAGATTCAAACTCAGGTCTTTCTGACTACAAGGCTAGTACTCTATTTATTATGTTACCTAGCTGCGTTATGTATGTATGTATGTGTATATATATATATATATATAGATATATAGATATAGATATAGATATGTGTGTGTATATGTATATATGTATGTATCATCTATCTGTCTGTAGATCTGTCTATATATGTATTTCAATAAGAAAAACTGGTAAAATAGCTGGTTACTTTTAAATTTTTACAGAAACTTCATATTATAGAAGAGAGGATTATGGAAGGGGTGGGTTTTTCATCTAGTTTTGTGTTTCTGGGACAGTTTGCATGGCTCTCTGCCTATTTACAACTTTGGGTTAGGAGCCAAAAATCTGTGATTCTTCTCCATTCCCTTTTCTCTTTATAAATGACGAATGCTGAAATTTGATATTTCACCCTGTGCTTTTTTAGAACATGGCAGGTAGAGTTGGTATCTTCACAGCTGTGTAGGATACTCATGACTTGGTGGTCCAAAGGTCAAGTGTGCCTTGCAGAATGAGGGGCTATAGCCACACCGAGCAGCATTTGGGGTCACTATCTCATTTGGAGACACCTCTGCCACATCTGGAAGTCTATCCCTGGTCCCCTACATTATACCTGCTTCCTTAAATATTTCTATATCCCTCACATATTTTCAGGTACCATTAGTACAATATCACTTCATATCCTTCTAATAGAGTTGTAGCATTATCAGGAATTGAGGAGGCATCTGGGCTCAGAAAAGATAATGCATGTGAAGTAGTTTTAAAATCTCAAAATGTTTTATTTATGCATGTTAGTTATTGTTATCATTATCTTGTCAAGCCCCCTACCTTCAGAAAAGCAAATGTCTAAACCAGAGGTGGGGAACCTGAGGTGTGGCCCTTAGACTGAGTCCAAGTTTTACAGAACATATCCTTTTATTAAGGGGGTTTGTTCTGTGAAGTTTGGATTGAGTCAAAGGCCGCACTTGAGGACCTAGAAGGCCACATGTGGCCTTGAGGCCACAGGTTCCCCACCTCTGGTCTAAACCATTCAGAGAAGAGAATTATATGTTTTTGTTTTCAAGACTTAACATAGTTAAGACATCCTAGTTTCTCTCAGAGCCCCATTGCAATATTCAATCAAATATAGTCCCAAATGTTGACCTACCAAGCAGGTTTAAACAGTGGTCTAGTTTTGTTTAAATCAGCTCAATGGCAAACATACAACTAATCTAATTCTATGACAGAGGATAAATCAATCTTTGGGTTGTGGGAAGTAAATTATAGTGGGAAGGGAGTAATTATTCTAACAGTAATATATATATATATATATATATATATATATATATATATACACACACTTAGTGGAGAAGTTTGTTTTCTAATTCCTGTACACACAAAGTTAGAATCCTACTAGTCCAAACCTCTCAGTTTACAGATGGGGAAACCGAGTCCTAGAGACGAGAGGTGACTTGTCTAAGGTATCATAGTAAGGGGCAGAGCTGAGAATGGAACCTAGGTCTTCTGAGTCTCAAACATCTACTGGCACTATCGCTTGAAAAAAAAAAACTTGAATAACAAATTACTATAAATAGATAGCTTTGGAATGCAGCAACTAAACTGTTCTTCCAATCTTCTTACATCAATACATCAGTCATCTGTAATATAACAGCAACTTGGTAGATAAGTCTTTGTAAGTTGCCCGAACCTCAGAGAGGTTAGATGATTTGCCCATGGTCAAACAACTAGGTGGTATCACAGACAGATTTGAAATCCTCCTGGGTTCAAATCCCAGCTCTGCCACTTACTATTGTATGGTGTGACCTTGGACAGATCACTAAATAACTTCTATTCTCAGCTTCGTCATCTATAAAATGAGGAGGGGGATGGTTGGACAAAATCAGCTTTAAGGTTCCTTCCAGCTCTAAGTCTATGATCCTATGATCCTCTGGACATGGATGAGAGTTACAAAGAGTGGGCAGACACAGACAAGTGACAAAGGAAGAAATTGTTGCCTACAGAGATGAGATAATTTCCTAAAGGGCAATCAGGTAGTGTGTAGCAGAGCTGGAATTTGGGCATAGGGCCTCTAACTATGAATTTATTGCTATTTCCATTAAATCTGTGTTTGCCCTGAAGAGTTTTATATAATAACATTGCAGTAGGCTTAAAAATAATTCTCTAAAATATATATTCAAACACCAGTGCAACATAAATACCAAGGATTTCTAACAACTAGTGCTGCCCATCAATGGAAGGGGCTTCCTTCTGAGATTGTGAGCTCCCTATGACAGGAGATATTCAACCAGTGCCTAATTGTGCTTGTTTCTGTGGAAAACATTTACATAAATGATCTGCTGAAGATATTTCATACGTACCTAGCCTGGAATGTCAAAACATTTTCCCCTCTAATACAAAGAATTGCTGTACTGGAGAACCCTGTACTGAGAAGTTGTACTGGATAATTTCTATGACCCTGTCCAACCTGAAGATTTTATGTTTCATAAATGCTATAATACTTATGAAATATTTTTAATGGCTCACTGTTTTATAGTCATCCATTTTTTTGGAAAATCTGATCAAATAAGGTACCTCCTTCTGTGAATCCCCAAATATTCCCTAGACAGTTCTGTGTGACATTTCTGTTGATCACTGCTCGGGAGACTTTTGTTGGCCCTGTGTGTCCTTAAAATTGCCAATTAACAGGATTGGCACAGATGGAGCTTGTTATTCAGTCATACTGGCAGAATACTATTTAAAAACAAACAATCTGTGTCCTTTCAGGTTGGTCTAAAAGTGGGAGGGCTACAGTAGCAATTTGAAAGGATAAGTTACTGTGGAAATCTTGAGATGGTTCTAAAACTCAAAAGAACAATAAATGGCATCTTCTTCAGACCTTTCTCCTATGAGTATAAGTACCCTGGAGGCTAGAGATGTTGTTTTGCTTTTCATAGTGCAAACTGCTTTGCGACTCTCAGACAAGCTGACAAGATTGACTCTGACTGATCTTATGCATGTTATATAATTCTAAATACTGAATGGTACTTGATATTATATATACAGAAACTGGTAGCTGTGCATAATTGAATATAATAACAGCTAACATTTATATAGTGCTTTATAGTGCTTATCAGGCACTGTACTGAGCATTTTACAATTATTATTTCATTTGATTCTCAGAACAACGCTTGGGGGGGTAGGTAGTATAACTATCCCTATTTGACAGACGGGGAAACCAAGGAAAGCAAGGTTAAATGACTTGGCCAGGGTTACACAGCTAGTAAGTGTCTGAGGTCAGGTTTGAACTCAGGTCTTATTGACTCCAGACCTGGTGCTCTATCCATTATACCACCTAGGGCTTAATTTGGGCTCTTGTTTTGGGGTGAGGGAGAATAATACACAAATATGTACATATATACACATACAATGTATAATATATATGAAGAGAGAGAGAGAGAGAGAGAGAGAGAGAGAGAGAGAGAGAGAGAGAGAGAGAGAGAGGGAGAGGGAGAGGGAGAGGGAGAGAGGGATTATAGAGACATGGTCATCTACAAATATTTTATGGAATTTTGAATCATTTTCTACCTCTGACACAAATTGGTATGTTAACAATGTTCTGAAGTTAGTGCAAGTTCTCTGTGATGCGTGTGGATTTCCTCTTTCTTAATCCTAGGTCTCTCCTCTCCCCAAGAAATGTAAAGTATGACTAAACTGAAGCTAGATTCCAAATATAACTAGGAAAAGCTTCTCGGTGAGTGTTTTGGAACTAATTTGAATGTGCTTGGGAGAGGTGATTGTGAAATTTTCAGTGTCAGTGTTTACAACTTGGAAATCAGCAAACACTACAAATCAGGACTTGATTTATTGTTTTACTGATTGTCTACATGTAAGAAAGTGATGGATAAAATGTAGATTAAACTTTAAAATATATCACTTTTTCAGAGGGCTGGTTGTTAAACATTTACCAGAATACTCCCCACAACTACCCGAATGTCAGTAGATCTCCGATGCTCATCTTTCTTCATTTTAATGGTCAGATCCTACTTTGCTCCTTAAGTATTCTGCTTTATAATAATCTCCTATATTTTAAATATCATAATACTTTTGTGTTCAGTGCTTAGTGATACAAAATAAAATGTAATAGATACACAAGAGAAGTATAATGAGGAGTTCCAAGGAGGAATAGTTTCTAGCTGGGAGAGTCAGAAAAAAGGCTAATGAGGGAGCAGCAGTAGAGCTAGCCCTTGAAAGATCAGTAGCATTTCAACAATCAATGTGTTGCCATCAGTATGCTGTAGAAAGAGCGCTGGACTTGGAGTCCAGACACTGGGGTTCACCTCCCAGCTCTGACACTTAATAGCTATGCACCCATTGGCAAGCAATTTGACCTCCCTTATCCTCAGTTTTTCTCTTCTGAAAAAGGGAGATAATCCTATTCACACTATCAAAATCATAGGGTTATTGTGAGAAAAGTCTTTGGTGAACCATCTAAAAGCTAGTGCAATTTTAGGTGGAATTAAGAGAGATAAAGTATCCAGGATAAAGGAGATACTCCAGGCAAAGAACCTCTGGAATATTATATTTGCTTCTGTGTACTACATTTTAGGAAGAGCACGAAAAAGCAGGTAAATGTCTAGTAAAGAGCAGCTAGGATTTCGAAGGGCCTTGAGATCATGCCGTGTAAAGACCATGCTTTATGCAGATCGGTTTAAGGAATGAAGGATGTTTAGTCTGAAGAAGAGAAGACATAAGGATGACACAATAGTTATTATTCAAAAAGCTGTCATATGGAAGAGTGATTAGACTTGGGCCCAAAAGGGAGATTGGAGTCCAATGGGTAAAAATTACAGAGAGCCAGATTTAGATAAGCAAAATCTTTCCAAAATTTAAGGTGAAATGGGCTGCCCCAGGGGGTAGTTGTTTTTTTCTCCTCCACCCCAACACATACAGTATACATATCTGAGGTCTTAAAGTAAAG
This sequence comes from Trichosurus vulpecula, assembly GCF_011100635.1. NCBI lineage: Eukaryota > Metazoa > Chordata > Mammalia > Diprotodontia > Phalangeridae > Trichosurus > Trichosurus vulpecula. Next base: position 173,955,051 of record NC_050579.1, read on the forward strand.
GTTGGGTGAAATCTCCACACATGTGTTTTGTATACTTTACATGAGTGAACACGTGGTAGCAGGAAATGTTTGGATGAATCGGGGAAGTAGTGCAAATTCCATTTTGCTAGAATAATAAATAAGTGAAGATAAGTAATACAAGATAAAGCTAGAAATATACGCTGAAGTTAGTTTGAAGAGGGTATTTAATCCCTGACTAAGAATGTGGAATGGGTAAAATATGGAAATTAGACAGAAAGGAGAGATGCCCTAGTTCTACTTTTCTGATGACAAGACTAGCTGTAGGTGGAAATATACTTAGGTATGTTCCTTTTCCTTCCTCTGTCCACATATTCCCTAGCTCCCTTCCCACCAGGTAGCTTTTGCTTGCCTGACACAACCTCCCTTATACCTGGACTTATTACTTAGGGGCCCAGAATTTAAATTCAAATTGCTGGAAATGCTAATTAGTGACTCTGCTCTTTGCCTGCCTGGTTCTTATTTAGGCTTAAACCCAGGTATTGAAATGTGGTACGATAATTAGAAACCACAGAGTACATCATATTAACTGAAGGAAAATGTGTGATGATTTATGTGGAAAGCAAAAATGAGCTCTGGTCATCCTGAAAATTTGAACTATATATGATTGGGAGCTCACACAGAGGACATTGATCTCTAATGGAAGCAAATGACTAGACTGAAGCTGGGTTCCAAATATAACTTGGAAAAGCTTCTCCATAGGTGTGCTGGAACTAGCTTGAATGAGCTCAGGAGAGCTGATTGTGAAATTTTCAGTGCGAGCATTTATACCTTGGAAATCAGCAAACACTACAAATATGGATTTGATTAATTATTTTTTGATTGTCTAGATGTACGAAAATAATGAATAAAATGTAGATTGAACTTATATGTCGCTCTTTCCGAGGGCCAATTGTTAAACATTTACCTTCTACCTCTTTCCAAATATCAGTAGATCTTGGATGCTTGGATGCTCCTTAAGACTAGGTAGTGTAGTCAATAGCATGCTGACAGTGGAATCAGGAAAACAGATTTGGAATTAGAGAACCTAGGCCCAAATCTCAGTGGATTAAAGAGGGATTTAAGTCATACTTCACATATTCACTAGCTATGTGACTTGATCTCTCTTAGACTCAACCTCTTCATCTGTGAAATAGTCTCACCTTAAATAAAGTGATTACTTCCCTTCTTGCTTCTGAGGATACTATTGTTTTAGAGAAGTCATTTAATGCTTTAATGCTTTTGAGAATTTTGGGTAAAAAAAGAAACCTTGCTAAATGCTCTCTGCCAAATACAAGATGCAAGACAAGTATAACATTTGGGTTTAGCACTTAGCTTAGGCAGTTCAGGGAACCATCCAGTGGTGGGATTCAGTGGGTTCGCACCGGTTTGGGAGAACCAGTACCTAATTTTAGGTTGTTAGTGGTGGTGGTGCCTCGGCTCCGTTCTGTGGAGAACCGGTTGTTAATTTATTTGAATCCAACCACTGGAACCGACTCACCAGTGTCATCCACCACCTACCCTCTCCTGCATCCTAATGTCCATGTGGGAATTGTGGAAAAGAGAATAGCTTCATTGTCTTGACCCCTCAAATCTTGTAGGGGGAGTCTACTGCAAGAGGGATAGTGGGAATTCCTACTTTGAAATCTTTAGTGAGATTCTACTGGTTAACTGTTTCTACCTAGTTACAAATTTGTACAGTATCTTTCTCATATACATAGGTATGATGATATGCATATTGTAAACAAATTTAGAATCTATGTTTTGCCTAGCACAGTGGTGACAAACTCAAATAGAAATGGGGGCCACTAATCTGTATATAAAGATCCCTGAGGGTTGCGTATTACTTAGTTTTGAAACATAATATTATCTATGTTTTATTGGTTTTAAAAATTTTTGTTGTTATATTGTTTCTAATTACATTTAAATCTGGTTTAGGCTCCACTTGAGAGTGTTGTGGACCACATGTGGGCTGAAGGCTCCTTGACACCTCTGAGAATATTATAAATGTGAATTCTTATATTCCATTACTCCAGGGTCCTGTGAGTGCATTGGTTGGACACTCTCTCTACTGATGAAAATCGAAAGTCCTAGATCTCTCCAAACCTCTCCAAACTTAGTCCTTTCTTAGGACAACAGATGTACAATCCACTATAGTCACTTCTATACCAGGATAAGACATCAAAATGGGATTTTAGTGGTAGCTTTTAGTTTTAAATTACATTATTATGAAACAATGTTAAATTATATGTTCTTTCTATTTATATTGTTGTAGTCATCCTACATATTTATCATGCATCAGTTCATATAAATCATTTCATGTTTCTCTATATTTATAACTGTAATTCCTTAAAGCACAGCAGTATTTCATTGCTGTCGTGTACCACAATTTTTTAGCGATTCTCTCAACTGAGCATCTACTTTGCTTAAAGCTTTACTACCTCAAAAAGTGCTTATATATCCAAATTATCCCTTTCAAAATAGTCACATTTGGGAGGCCATGCATTTAATTCAAAGACATTGCCATTCTTTATTCAAATATTTTTGAAATTCCTTTTCTGTATTGCTTTCAAAGCCCAGGTCACAATCTTTTGATTATCCCTCGTGGTAACAAATCAATCTTTGAAGACAGATTTGATTTTGGAAATCATCGAAAATCACTTGGGGCTGAGTTTAGTTAAGAAGACTGGTGATGATTAAATTTGGCTCCACAAGTCTTTTGGCAATTTCCAAAATCAAATATGTCTGTAAAGAATGCAGATTTTCTACCATTAAAAATATTCAGAAGAATATTCAGTTCTGAAAATAATTCCAAAAGAGATGTTTCAAAATGATAGCAATGTTGGAATAGCCTCCTAAGGTGACGACTTTGAAGGAGATAGCATTGAGGAAGTATGAGTTCTGGTGTATTTGTTAAAAAAAAGAAAAAGATCATTTTATTACTTTTGATTCCTAACCTCACACATTTCTTTTATAATTAAGAACATTTTAGGGGGCTATAATGACCTAATTTTATCACAGTTAGGGGATAGTCATTACCACACTGTTTGACACTTTATTTATCAAGCATGGTCAGAAAGGAGGTTCTCCGCTTACAATTTCAAGATAAATGAAACTTTGCATTTTTAAATGCTGATGCTTAAAAAAAAGTTTTGACAGGAATCTCTGTAAAACCTACTCTATAGCATCCTAGCCTTCTTTAATGGATGTTGCTGAGCCCAGCATAGCCTTTCCTTGATGACTCAGGCTTGGTATTCTGAAAATTACTGTACTTTGCAGTAATCCAGATCTACCTCTGCTTTTTTCCCTTTTCTGCCTCCTCCCTCAATGCCAGCTGTCATTACTTCTTCTATCAACCCACCTGCTTCTAACAACCCTCTTAACTTCTTGCTTTCTACAGAGACTCTGGAAACTGGATACCTAGATTGTTAAGAACTGAATATTAAATAAAGCCTGATGATGTTCTGACAAGGAACACAGATTTAGTGCCAGGGCTTGGTGATAAGCTATGTGGGTTCCTTTTTCAGTTGTAATTCAGGACTGTTTTCTGAAGAGTTGAGGTTGTTAAGAAACGAACCACTTGGATAAATGGGATCATTGTCAATACTGCTGTTGATAACAGTTATTCCTAAGAGCTCCTAACCTGAAACAATCACTCCCTTGTCTATATTTTCATAGAATTTTCTGTTGGAGTTATGCATTGGGCACTCCATAGAATTTGAAGGCTTAACAGGGAAGGATAGCTGCTGCCACTATAGGGCATGCTGCTGCATTGGGGTCTACCTATTACTGACTCATGCCACATTGCTATGCTGCAGCCAATCCAGTGTATGCAAAATGTAAACAAACCCTACCAATTAGCACTGTTTACCGTGGTTGGTCTACAGTAGCATAGATCCCTGTAGCTAGATCAATCATAGGTATTGATTATTATACATACAAGTCTTCTCAAGCTTTTCTGAATCTTTCCCATTCTTATGGCACAGTAATGTGGCAAATACTAATTACAAGAGACAAAGTTTCCAAGTATTAACAATGAATTTACTAGTTAGGCTAGCCAATGATCAACAAATTGATGGTCAATGGTCTTTCTCAGTAACCAAAGATATGGGGATCTTGGATCATCATAAATCTCCCTACTGACCGGATCCTCACCTGATAAGGGAATGGCAACCCTGATTGGTGGATATTTAATGAGGGGGTGAGCTAAGACTCCTGCAGATAATCTAATCTGCAGGTAATAATAATCTGCAGATTATTTCATCATGAATGGAGGGAGGTCAGCTGAGGAGTGAGGCTTGGTTGTGAGTTTTGATCAGCCCCCAGAAATCTGGGCAAGTTTACCCTCCCAGATCAGGATCTCTCTGACTTCGTTTCTCCTTTATGAGCTAGATTGCCCCAAACTCTAATGAAGAGACCAAAGTCACACGAGTGGCTCTTGGTAACTCTTGGTTGTGAGAGCTAGTTTAGTTTAGCTTTTGTTTATGGGATAAACAGAGTTCCAGACCAGGCCCTTGGAGGCACTAGTATATAACTAGATTCCTTAGCCTGTTTCTGGAAACTATTTTTCTACATGAGCTAAAACTAAGAAATAGAGATTTTAAACAGACAAAGGAATATTACAAACCAATCTTAATGATGAAATGAAACAGCATTAAAATTAATTTTCCTCAGCAATAGACATTCGTATACTATAAATGAAGTGATATACTAGAGATACAGAATGAAATTTACTTATTCATTACAAGGTAGGACTTCAGGGTGCTAGTATGGAGAATGTGAGTTGTCAGGTAATGATAGAAATGCAGATAGCATTTAAAAAAAACATCCTATCCTACCCCAAAGATTAAAGAGGAAAATAGCCCATTTACACAAATATATTTATAGCAGTTCTTTTTGTTACAGTGTAGCATTGGAAATAACGATGGATGAACAAATTTGAAGAATGGATGGACAAATTATGGCATAAGAATATAACAGAATACTATTATACTGTGAGAAATGACAAAGAATGCATTCAGAGAAAACTGTGAAGAATTAAACTGATAGCACTGATACAGAGTGAAGTGAGCAGAACCAGGAGAAAAATTTTTACAATAACAACAACAACATTGTAAAAGATAACCAATTTAGAAAGTCATAAGAATTCTGAATAGTGCAATGTTCAGTCACAATTTCAGAGCATTGATGATGAAGTACCAAATCTATTGACAGAGGTGATGGATTCAAGATGCAGAATGAGACATACATTTTTGGTCATTGCCAAAGTAGGAATTTGTTTTGCTTCTTTCTTTTAAAACAATGGTTTTGTTCCTCCTTCCTTCTCTTCCTTACTCCCTCCCTTCCTTCCTTCCCTCCTTCCTTCCTTCCTTCTTTCCTTCCTTCCCTTTTCTATGGGTTGTTGTTCATCCTTTGGTTTCAAAGAGGATCAATGACACAACAGAGTGATGTCTTGACTTGTGCGTGAATTGGATTTAAGTGTAGCAGAGATGCTCAAAGTCATCAGCCTCACTTTCTCTTTCAGTCATCAAAGTCTAGCAGCAGGGCAAAAGTCAAGCTGACTGGCAATGGTCTCTATCTTTGATGCCTGACCAAGTTCGAAGAGCTCCACAGTTCCTGCTTCAGCTGCTTTCATGGCTGTTGGAACATATTGTTCTCATCCACCCATTCCTGCTGGGGGAAGTCTTCACATGCTTGGGGTAAACATCTCCCTAACTCACAGATGGGTTTGAGGCTTGTAGATTAATCTCAATCTGGGTCAGCCCCTCTGCTGAAATAGTTTTAGTGGGGTGTGGCTGCTGTGCATGCTACAGCTTCTTGGAGCCACAGGTGGGTAGAAGGGAGAGGGAAGCTAGTAATAGGGTAGCTCCCTCCCTCCTGAAAAAAAGAGAAAGAAAAGAGGATCATTATTTTTTTTTAATTCAAATAACAGAAGGAACCCTGAAAGAATCACAGAGAAGTAGGACAGTTTTGAAAGTTACATGTTGAATTTATTATATGTTTTAAAAGAAAAGCAAGCTATATGTAACAGAATTATGTGTTTTTATGTACAATCCTTTTTATGTTCAACTTATACGTGGAAATACCCATTTTATTTGGTATTTGTTAAGTTTAGAATTTAAAAATAAGCAGCTCCTGCTGAAGCCCAAAAGAGCAAAAAACAAAAATCCTATCTGTAGAGGAAAAAAAACAAATAGAAGTTCAGAAGGGTACACAAATAGGACAGTTTTGTTACTGCTTTGTTAAATTTATTAATCACTTTTAGGTCAAAAAAGCCTTTGCTGGTTCTTCATCTATAAAGGCAAGTCAACACCATATTGACCTGTTTCTCTATTTAAAAGCATTTCTTTTCTTTTTAAAAAATTTTATTACGGACTCAACAATCACCAACAAACACAAATATTATAATATACAAAGGAGGACAAAAAGGAATAATGTATGTGAAACTGAAAAATTCTGTGACATTTGAAAAAGTATTAAACTTAACAAAGAGTAACAAGAGTGCCTTGTGTCCCCTTCTGAACCTTTTGTTTTCTTCTAAGTATTTCTAAAACCCATTTTTACTGATGCTTTTTGAGTTTCTGCAAGGAACAGTGGTCAATTTGCCCTCCATATGCAATTGGTTGCCTGCCTCTGTGAGGCTGGGATTAATCTGTAGCCACAAAAGAAAAAAATGAAATGACTCACAGACTGATTAAACCTGAGACCTTGGCCTAATTAGCACCATGATCCAAGTGGGCTAACTAGCACAAAGTCTTTTTTTTTCTTCTCTTTCTTAACCTTAATAGATCGCTTATGCTAATAGAGGTACACATAGCAATCTGTCCTAATGCCAAATAGGCCACATTGGTTGGTGTATAAATTGTATACTTTAAAAATAGAAATCCACTTAATCTCTCTCTCTCTCTCTCTCTCTCTTTCTCTCTTTCTCTCATATTTCCATATAGATAGATATAGTATTTCCAATTAGGAGAGAAAACACATCCTACATCCTTATTTCTGCAATAAATCAACAAATCCCAAATTAGAGCACTTCCTTGCCTTTTATTGCCTCAGAATAATTGAGAAAGTAACTACAAGAGCTCTGATGCCTTACCATGGGCAATAATACCCAAGTGATCCACAGTTTGGTGGCACAGGGAGAGGATAGAGTGCTAGAGGTCCAGAGGACCTGAGTTCAAATCCAGCCTCAGGTACTTTACTAATCTGTGTGATTTTGGGCAAATCACACAACCATTCTGTCTCAGTTTCCTATCTGTAAAATAAGAATAAAAACAGTGCTTACCTCTCCGGGTGGTTGTGAGGATAAAATGAGATAATATTTGTAAAGTGCTTGGCAAACCTTAAATAGCTACATAAATGTGGATAGTGAGCCTAGAGAAGAATTGCAGTTATGGAGGAAGTAGGGAAGGGAAGGGAAGAAAGAGGAAGGAAGGTAGTTTCCTGTTCAAGCAGAAGATGGATGGAGTGGAGTGAGAAAGCATTTATTAAGTCTTTGTTATGTGCTAAACGCTGTGCTATATGCAAATACAAGCAATTAGCAAAACAGTTATTGTCCTTGCCATGGTGTCAAACCAAGTAGAAATGGATCTCTGGAGCCACATATTGACTTAGAGACTCCACAAATTAACGCTTTTATTGTATTTTTATTTATTTTGTTAAACATTTCCTAATTACATTTTAATTTGGTTCAGGCTGCACTCGGGAGTTTTGTGGGCAGTTTCACTCCTCTGCAGGGACCTAAAAGTCTGTTTCCCAAGGCTGTAATTCTCTCCCTCCTTGTCTGTCTCCTGGTTTCCCAGACTTCCTTTGAGTCTGTCCTACCTTTGGGCAAGAAGCCTTTCCTGATCCCTTCTAATGCTAGTGTTTTCCCTTGAAGTTTACATCCAATTTATCCTGTACTTATCTTGTTTGTACATAGTCGTTTGAATGTCATCTCCCTCATTAGACTGTGGGCTCCTTGAGAACAAGAACCATCATTTGCCTTTCTTTATATCCCCAGTGTCTGGCACAGCACATATGTGGCATTTAATAAATGCTTGTTTTTTTTTTTTCGGCATTAAGCTTCATTTTATTGTTGTTCTTTCATTTACATTGTTGTCGTAACTATGTGTCTTGTTTTCATGGTTTTGCTTCCTTTACCTTGCATTAGTTCATATAAGTCTTCCTATGCTTCTCTGTATTCTTCCAATTTGTTTCTTTTTTAAAATTTAATTTATTTAATATATTTAGTTTTCAGCATTGATTTTCACAAGAATTTGAATTACAAATTTTCTCCCCATTTCTACCCTCCCGCCCACTCCAAGATGGCATATATTCTGGTTGCCCCATTCCCCAGTCAGCCCTCCCATCTGTCACCCCACTCCCCTCCCATCCTCCTTTCCCTTCTTCTCTTGTAGGGCAAGATAAATTTCTATGCCCCATTGCCTGTGTATCTTATTTCCTAGTTGCATGCAAAAACATTTTTTCTTGTTGTTGTTTTTTGAACGTCTGTTTTTAAAACTTTGAGTTCCAAATTCTCTCCCCTCTTCCCTTCCCACCCACTCTCCGTAAGAAGGCAAGCAATTCAACATAGGCCACATGCGTATCATTATGTAAAACACTTCCACAATACTCATGTTGTGAAAGATTAACTATGTTTTGCTCCTTCCTAACCTATCCCCCTTTATTGAATTTTCTCCCTTGACCCTGTCCCTTTTCGAAAGTGTTTGTTTTTGATCACCTCCTCCCCCTGTCTGCCCTCCCTGCTATCATCTCCTCTTTTTTATCTTCTTCCTCCTTCTTTCCTGTGGGGTAAGATACCCAATTGAGTGTGTATGGTATTTCCTCCTCAGGTCAAATCTGATGAGAGCAAGATTTGCTCATTCCTCCTCACCTGCCCCCTCTTCCCTTCCTAGAGAATCGCTTTTTCTTGCCACTTTTATGCGAGATAATTTACCCCATTCTATCTCTCCTTTTCTCCCTCTCTCAATATATTCCTCTCTTATCCCTTAATTTGATTTGATTTTTTTAGATAGTATCCCTTCATATTCAACTTACCCTGTGCCCTCTCTCTCTCTCTCTCTCTCTCTTTACACACACACACACATATATATATACACCTACATATATACATATATAGACACACACATATGTATATATATGTGTATACACATATATATGCATATTCTTTTCAGCTACTATGATATTGAGGTCTCATGAATCATACACATCATCTTTCCATGTAGGCATGTAAACAAAACAGTTCAACTTTAGTAAGTCCCTTATGATTTCTCTTTCTTGTTTACCTTTTCATGCTTCTCTTGATTCTTGTGTTTGAAAGTCAATTTTTTATTCAGCTCTGGTCTTTTCACTGAGAAAGCTTGAAAGTCCTCTATTTTATTGAAAATCCATATTTTGCCTTGGAGCATGATACTCAGTTTTGCTGGGTAAGTGATTCTTGGTTTTAATCCTAGCTCCATTGACCTCCAGAATATCATATTCCAAGCCCTTCTGTCCCTTAATGTGGAAGCTGCCAGATCCTGTGTTATCCTGATTATTTTTCCACAATACTCAAATTGTTTCTTTCTGGCTGTTTGCAGTATTTTCTTCTTGATCTGGGAGCTCTGGAATTTGGTGACAATGTTCCTAGGAGTTTTCTTTTTGGGATCTATTTGAGGAGGCGATCTGTGGATTCTTTCAATTTCTATTTTGCCCTGTGGCTCTAGAATATCAGGGCAGTTCTCCTTGATAATTTCTTGAAAGATGATATCTAGGCTCTTTTTTTGATCATGGCTTTCAGGTAGTCCAATAATTTTTAAATTATCTCTCCTGGATCTATTTTCCAGGTCAGTGGTTTTTCCAATGAGATATCTCACATTGTCTTCCATTTTTTCATTCCTTTGGTTCTGTTTTATAATATCTTGATTTCTCATCAAGTCGCTAACTTCCACTTGCTCCAATCTAATTTTTGAAGTAGTATTTTCTTCAGTGGTCTTTTGGACCTCCTTTTCCATTTGGCTAATTCTGCCTTTCAAGACATTCTTCTCCTCATTGGCTTTTTGGAGCTCTTTTGCCATTTGAGTTAGTCTATTTTTTAAAGTGTTGTTTTCTTCAATATTTTTTTCAGTATTTTTTTGGGTCTCCTTTAGCAAGTCATTGACTTGTTTTTCATGGTTTTCTCACATCATTCTCATTTCTCTTCCCAATTTTTCCTCTACTTCTCTAACTTGCTTTTCCAACTCCTTTTTGAGCTCTTCCATGGCCTGAGACCAGTTCATGTTTTTCTTGGAGGCTTTTGGTGTAGGCTCTTTGACTTTGTTGACTTCTTCAGGCTGTACGTTTTGGTCTTCTTTGTCACCAAAGAAAGATTCCAAAGTCTGAGACTGAATCTGAGTGCGTTTTCGCTGCCTGGCCATGTTCCCAGACAACTTACTTGACCTTTGAGTTTTTCGTTGGGGTATGACTGCTTGTAGAGCAAAGAGTACTTTGTTCCAAGCTTGAGGGGATGTGCTGTTGATTTCAGAGCTATTTATATACAGCCAGCTCTGCCACACCAGCACTCCTCCTTCCTCAAAACCACCAACCTGGACCTGACACAAATCTTAAGCAGGCTCTGCACTCCTACTCTGATCACCCACTTAATTCCTCCCACCAGGTGGGCCTGGGGCCAGAAGCAACTGCAGCTGTAGTTCTTTAGCTGCACCACCTCTGATGACCCCGGGGCCATGGCCAAACCATGAACTCTTTTCACTCTGTCCCCCGCAGATTTTCCCACTAACCTTCTCTGTTGTCTTTGGTGTTTGTGGGTTGGGAAGTCTGGTAACTGCCACAGCTCACTGATTTAGGGTGCTAGGGCTTGTTCCTCCTCTCTCCTGGTCTGTTTGGTCCTGCCGCCGCCTGCACTGGATTCCTCTGCCCTCCACTCTGTGTGTGATAGACCTCATCCAGTGACCATCCAGGCTGTCCTGGGCTGCATCCCTGCTTCCCTCTGCTATTTTGTGGGTTCTGCAGTTCTAGAATTTGTTCAGAGCCATTTTTTGTAGGTTTTTGGAGGGAGCTGGTGGGGAGCTCATGCAAGTCCCTGCTTTCCAGTTGCCATCTTGGCTCCTCCCCCCTAATAAATGCTTGTTGATGGGACTTGACATATTCTCTTTTGGTAAGGCAATACTTATAGAGGAGTGGTGACCAGGGAGGTGTATTTTTGTTAGTATTGATTTAACTATTGTTTTCAGAGCTGGAATATGAAAGAGGGGTAATGGGTATATGTGCATGAAGATGGCCAGGAAGTGGCCTGGTACGTATGAGTCCAGGCAAAATAGGGTGAATGTTCATTGATTGGTGGCCAAATCCTGTTTGCTCCTTTGTAGCATCTCCCTTATATTCTGTCTTCTCTCCTCTACCGCCATCCTGCTTCAGACCTTCATCATCTCCTGCCTACACTATTACAATAGCTTGCTGGTTGATCTCCCTGTTTCAAGCCTCTCCTTACTCCATCCTCCATTCAGCCATCAGATTGATCTTCTTAGACCATAGGTATAGCTATATCACCTCCCCAACCTCACCTCCCCCTCCCATTCAATAAATTCCAGTGAGTCCCTATTTCCTCCACGATCAAATAGAAATTCCTTTGTCTGGCTTTCAAAGCCCTTCCTGACCTGCTCCTTCCCAGCTTTCCAGTCTTCTTGTACCTTACACCTCCTCTCACTCTTCCACATATTCTGTGACTCAGTGCCATTGTCCATCTTGCTCTTCCTCAAGCAAGATAGTTCCTCTCTAGACTCCAGGCATTTTCAATGACTATTCCCCATGCTTGGAATTCTCTTCCTTCTACTTCTGCCTCTTGGCTTCCTTCAAGTCCCAGCTAAAATCTCATCTTTTACAAGGAGCCTTTCCTGATCTCCCTTAATGCTAGTATCTCCTCTTTATTGTTTATCTCTATTTTACCTTGTAAATATCCTATTTGTAGTTTGTGGTTGTTTTCAGCTTGGCTCCCTCATTAGACCATGGGTTCCTTGAGAACAGGGACTTTTGTTTGCCTTTCTTTGTGTCCTCAGTGCTTAACATAACGTCTGGCAAACAGTAGAGGCTTAATAAATGCTGGTTGACTGACTGATGAGCCTAGCATCCAGTGCTAGGTTGGAGGTAGAGGCTAGAATATAATAACAGGAAAGCACAAAGATGGATGAGGAATAGTGAGGTGAATCATCACCAGTCAGAAGCCCAAAGGCAGAATCTTGAAGAATCTTGAATCTCGAAGTGCCACAAATGATAGGTGGCCCTTTGTCAGGGATGTTGAAGAGAACATTCTGCATCACAACGAGGTGTGATAAGACAGAAAGTCCCCTCTAACCTCAAGATCCTATGATTCTAATACTTTATTATATATATATTTTTTTAAAATCTGTGATTTCACTAGAGCAGGAGAATCCTCTATCAGTACAGATCATAAAGCCATGGGTTGACCTTTCTTCCTTAGTAGATGGTTTTATGAGTTGCTGTGGCCAAAAAGATTAATCATCAGATGGCCAAATGTCTGGTGATGAGCCTCTCCCAACTTAATAGGGCTGGCCTTCAGATGAAAATTCATCACTATGTCCACACACTACAAGACTTTTTCAGTAGGTAGGAGTTTTCAAAGCTGTAGTTCCACAGTCATAGCCTTCAAGAAGACAAGACTGCCTTCAAAGAGATTCTAAAAAATTTGGGGACTATCTTAGAAAGCCCAGGATGTAAAACACAAAGATCTGAAAGAAGATCTCTGCCATTTACAAAGACTTAAACACACGAAAGAAATAGAGAACTTAATTCTTTTGGAAATAAAAACACACAGAAAGTCAGTGTGTTTATGTTATTTTCCATTATTCAATTGAATGTTCCCTTGGAGTGTTTATCAGTCAGCATTGTTAGCATTAGGCTTCAAAACTTTTTTTCAATGGTGATCCTAAGAAGTCAGCCTAATTAATTGCAGAAATGGGATCCTAAAATAACTTTGATTTAAAAAGGGCCTCACCCTAAGATTTCAATTCAACACATAACATCTGTGGCTTTTTAGTCTGTAAACATCTGTAAGGGCCCATGTTAGTCTGTAAATACTGACAAGAGAGAGGCCTGTTAAATGTGGTTTGAAGCAAAATTTAATTATAGCTACAATAAAGTGAAAGCAAAGAAGAAAAAAATTAATTTGTCAGATAAGGTAGATATCAGGATTTCATGGTTGGGTGGGTCTGTGCCCGGTTAAGTCAGCACCACATCCATGGGGCTGAGACTGTGAACAGGATCATCTTGTTGGCCAGTTAGCTGTGCTGTGTTCTTTAGCTACAGGCTGCGCATCTGACCTAAGCCAGCCATCTCATAGTTTTATGCCATTGGTGACAAGAGAGACCAGGTGAGAGGGTATGGATAATTAAGTATAAGTCCATGATCTTGACTCAATAAATAAATTAGTTCTTGTCTGATAGTGTGTTATCAGTGACACCCTTGTATATTTTGTTGTTCGTTCTTCATTTTTGAAGAGGACCAATGACACCACAGGATGATGTTTTGATTTGCAAGTGAATTGGACTTAAGTGAGGAGTTGCATGCACAAAGTCATTAGCTTCACAGTCTCTCTCTCTTCCAGAGTCATCTAAATCTAAGTCCAATGGTAAGACAAAAGTCAGAACAACTGGAATAGTCTGGGATGAAGTGGAGTCTTGAATGTCTGACCAAGCACTAATGGCTCCATAGCTCCTGTTTCAGCTGCCTTCATGGCTGTTAAAACAAGTTATTCTCTTCTGTCTATTCCACCAGGGGAAGTCTTCACATGCTTGGGATAGAAATCCTCCTTATCTTTTATTTTTGGCATGCAATAAGCGTTTAATAACTGCTCACTTAGTCCTTCAGTCCCGCCTCTCTGCTTCAGGGGAAGAGAAGAGGGAAACAGCCAGTTGCCAGGCGATTTGTAGAGGCATTATGGGCGCCTGTTAGGCCTGCCCTTGATCCTCCTCTGCTAACAGGAGGCCAGACAGCATGTTAGAAACACGCAGGTCCTGGCACAGCCCCATGGCCAGGCTGAGGTAGGTGGCCAGGAGATGCTTGCACGACAGGGACAAGGACAGAGGCCTCTTTCAGCCCCTCGCGAGAAGATCTCCAAGCGCAGGTCAGCATCAGGAGGCCCAAGCTTGCATCGGGGCGAGTCACGGAACCCGGGGCCCCAGCGTCACATCCAGACCCTGCGTCTCGCCCCATGGAGGTGAGGGGCCTTAGCTGCCCCTCCGGGCCTCAGTTTCCTTAGCTGTCAAACGTGGAGGCTGGATGAGGGGATCTCCCGGACCCTTGAAAACCCACGGGGTGGAGGGGGCAAGGTCGGACCCATGAGAGGGGCACTGAAGGAAGGAGCATTGATGGAATCCCAGGGCCAAGATCGGCCCCGGGCCCCACGGGCTTCTCTGGACAGTGGGGGTTCGGATTTGGCATCTACGGCTCCTGCTCCCGCTCCCGCCCTCTCGGAGCTCCGGCGCCAGCCTTCTCCCTATCTTTTTTTTTTTAATTAATTTTCCCCCAATTAGATGTAAAAACAATTTTTAACGTTTTCTTTTTAAAGTTTTGCATTCCAAATTCCATACCTCCCTCGCTTTGCTCCCCTGTCCCTGAAATGGTAGGAAGCAATCTGATATAGGTTGTACATGTGCAATCATGTGAAACATTTCCATGTTAGTCATTTTGTGCAAGAAGAATCAAAAGAAAGAAAAGAAGAGAAAAATAATATGCTTCAATCTGTATTCTGGCAACAGCAATTCTTTCTTTGGAAGTGAACAGCATTTTTCATCACAAGACCTTTGGATTGTCTTGGATCATTGTGTTGATGAGAATTGCCAAGTCATTCACAGTTCTTGATCAGATAATATTGCTGTTACTGCATACACTTTCCCTGCTTCTATTCACTTCACTTTGTATCAGTTCATGTACATCATTCCAGGTTTTTCTGAAATCATCCTGCATGTCATTTCTTATGGCACAATAATATTCCATTACAACCATATACCACAACATGTTCAGCTATTCCCCAATGGATGGGCATCCCCTCAATTTTGAATTCTTAGCTACCACAAAAAGAACTATTATAAATATTTTTGTACAAATAGGTCCTTCCCCCCTTTTTAATCTCTTTCGGACATAGACCTAGCAGTGATATTGCTGGATCAAAGGTTATGTAGTTCTATAGTCTTTGAGCATAGTTCCAAATTGCTCTCTAGAATGATTGGATGAATGGACATTGCATTAATGTCCCCGTTTTCCCACATCCCCTCCAACATTTATCATTTTCCTTTTTTGTCATATTAGCCAACCTGATAGGTGTGAGGTATTATCTAAGAGTTGCTTGAATTTGCATTTCTCTAATCGATAGTGATTTAGAGCGTTTTTTCATATGATCATAGATAGCTTTCATTTCTTTGTCAGAAAACTACCTATTCATATCCTTTGACCATTTGTCAATTGGGGAGTGACTTGTGTTCTTACAAATTTAACTTAGTTCTCTATATGTTTGAGAAATGAAGCCTTTATCAGAGACACTTGCTGTAAAAACTTTGCTCTCAGTTTTCTGCTTTCCTTCTAATTTTTTTTGCATTGGCTTTGCGCAAGCACTTTTAAATTTTATATAATCTAAATGATCTAATTTGCATTTTGTAATGCTCTCTATGTTTTATTTGGTCTTAAATTTTTCCCTTATCCATAGATCTGACAGGTAAACTATTCCACATACTCCTAATTTTGCTTATAGTATCCCCCTTAATATGTAAATCGTGTACCCATTTTGATCTTACCTTGGTATACAGTGTGAGATCTTGCTCTATACCTAATTTCTGCCAACATCCTCCCATCTTACCAACAAGTTTGAGGGCTATTGGTTACCTTCAGCCTGGTTTAGACCATCTGTCAAGATGGTTTTACCAGGGTGTGGCCACAGCACATACTACAACTTCTTGGAGCCACAGGTGAGAGCTGGGTGGCAGATGGACACCAAAGGTGGATAAACAGCTCTGAAAAGTGTTCAGCAAGCCCTTACACCAAAGGTGCTAGTCCTATTTGAACACTCAATGCACCTCAATGGGGTCATAAAAAGTAGGACACAACTGAAGAACAACTGAACAACCTGTATAATATAATGTAATATAATATAATATAATATAATATAATCTTATATATGTGCAGAATACCTCTGATGCTTCTTCTCATTTAGGAGAGGTTATGGAGAATGCTTCTGGGAGAGCCTTGACGATGTGTAACAGAAGAAACATTGGAGAATGCATAGACAATGAGTAACTGATTTGGGTCACTAACCAAGTGGTGAATAGCAGCCTCTTTGATGGGTTGTGGTTGCAGAACAGAAACTGAGGTTGCCTTCAAAAGGCCTTAGTTGCCCTTCACCATTCTCTTCAGCTGCCTTCTCTCATTTTGACTCCCTCACTGACTGTACTTGAGGGACAATACAGTAAAGGGAGAGGTCTTGGGCTTTCTTATTTCTGAGGAAGCCATGTGGCGCCATGAAATGGTTGTCAGGACTTTGGCTCCACGTTTCTTCTTTTCTGTTTTAGGTGAAGGGATTGAGGAATCTGATCTCGAGTCTTTAAAGGTCCTCCAGGTGTCTACTGGATTTTGTAGCTAGGTGAGGCTTGATGTCCAGAGAAGCAAAGAATTACCTTCATAGTGACCTTTGAGCCCAGCCAAGACAAATACTCATCTAGAAGTCATGCATCATCTGGAGGTGAACCTGGTGGTATTAATAATATTTTAAAACTGTACTGAATATGCCTACTCTCCCCAGAAACTGAGGTAGAATAAAAAAAGCTATGCTCATGAAATGTCTTTACTTTTTTATTGCTATCACTTTAAAGAATGTATATATGTGTGTATACACATACATGTATATATGTATATGTGTGTGTGCGTGCGTGCGTGTGTGTGTGTGTGTGTATATGTTGGAGTTCAAGCTAAGGAAGGTAGAGAAGAGACACTGCAACCTGTCACAGTACCCCTTGAACCCAGAAGGAGAGACGTATCAGGCATAGATCTAGGAGTGTGGAGCCAGAGCACAATTGTTACAATGAGACAAATGCCATATTATTACAACTCTTCCAACATCTTTTATATAGGTATACTCATTTGTTCAAAATCAGTATCTCACCTTCTATATGTGGGTGTATCCCAGGGCCATCCTGGACTATCTCTTTTTTTTTCCTTCACTCTCTCTGTGATTACATCAACTCCTATGGATTCAACTATTATCTTGATTTAGATGACTCCAAAATCTACATTTCCAGTCCTTATATTTCTCCTTAGCTCTAATCCTGTAAACTAATATCCACTACTGGAGAAGTAATAGTGGATATTAGCTGTGTGACCCTAGATAAGTCACTTAACCTTTATGTATCTCAGTTTTCTCATCTATAAAATGAGGTCCCTAGACTCGATGGCCTTTAAGGCTCCTTTCAGCTCTAAATCTATGACCCTATGATCTCTACCTGGATGTCCCACAAGCATCTCAAACTCAACATATCCAAAATGGAACTCAGTCTTTCCCTTGAAACTCATCCTTCTTCCCAACTGCCTTGTTTTTTTTTTTTCTAGTCATCAAGATTCTCAACTTGAGAATCAGCCTTGACTGTTTCCTCTTTCTTAACCCACCAATTCAATCAGTCACCAAGTTTTATTGATTTTATTTCCGCAACAATCTCTCTGATCTGTTCCTTTGTCTCTCCTTGCACTATAAATCCTAATTTAGGTGATCATCACATCTTGCCTGGACTATTGCAAAAGCGTCATAATTAGTCTCCCTGTCTCCAGTCTATACCTTCTCCAATCTTTGCTCCACAGAGCAGCCAGTAATAAATACTCTTAAAATACAGACCATGTCATTTCTTTGCTCAAGAAATTCCCATGGTTCTATCTTGCTTCTAAGATAAAATACAAACTTCTTGGACATTTAAAGCCCTTCAGAAACTGACCCTAGCATACCTATTTACTACAGTTATTCTATGTTCTAGGTAAACTAGCATTTGTGATATTCCCTGTATATGATATCCCCACTCCCTTCTCCATGCCTGTTTATTTTGTCCCTCATATTTGGAAAGTATTCACTCCTTTGTTTCCACCTTATAGAATACTTTGGTTTGCTTTATAGCAAACTTTGCTTTTTTGATAATACAACTACATTTAGCAATAAACCTATAAATAAATTCCTAGCAAAATTCTAGAATACATTTACCTGGTGTCGTTCATCAGGAGAAAAAGTCACGTGGGAAGTAAACTGTCAGCTGCTTAAGAAGGTAGTTAAATTGGTTAGGTGTGTGAGTTGTTATGTGTGACAGAATTGCTGTGAGTGAAAAACTCTTTGGAATAAGATTTAGATTGCTGGACTAGCATTAAATATGCAGGAATGTTGAAGTCTTTGCCAGGTATATAGTCCACATTAAAAGGGGTAGGCTATATACATTTGCCTGGAGATTTGTGGTTCAGATCAAAAAAGACAATGCTGTAAGTGGAGGTAAATGGAAAGGAGTGCCCACATATATCCATCAGGCCAGATACCATCAAGAGTGTCAGATGGGACAAAAGAAGAAAGATGTCAGTGGAAAAAGCCAGTAATTTATCAATGTAATACCTAAAAAGTGCTGTAATAAAATCCATGGCTTTAGATATTCCTATATTATGGGCAATAACTGACTAATAAAAGTGAACTAGAGATCTTAATGCAAGGAGGCAAATTCAAACTCAAAGATATTACCAAGACTAAGCCAAATATGACTAGAAGGTGGTAATAAATGAATCTACCTTAATAAAAATTAACAGATTAGAAAAACGAGGCAGTTAAGTTGCATTGATAACCCATTGTATTATTGATCCATTCTGTTATAAGCACAAAAGGAAGGAGAAAACATAGTGATAAAAATCATGTTGGGGAAGATCAATGAAAGAAAAAGTAATAGAGTTAGTTCTGCTATAATGCTTGTTTTGAAAATGAGTATTCATTCCAAAAAATAGAAATATTAGGGAACAACTTGAGCATAACTCAAATTTTGTATTTGCTTGTGTGTAATTTTGTCTTCAAGAAACAATGAGAACACAGAACTGCACCTGAAACAACGGACATACTTCTTTGTTGAGCATATGAACCTTTTTGGCTTGGTAGAACCTGCTAGAGCTTATGCACTCCATACCCTTCAGGAATCCAGGATCACTTTTATACCATGATGAAGCATCAGAACAGGATCTCAGGATAGCTAAAAGATGGTATATTTTCCCCTTATATTAATTGTATTTTTCTTCCTCAAAAGGCTGAGGAAGCACCAGTGAATACTGCTTTTCTGGACATGTTTTTGACTAATAAAACTGTCAAAGTAGAAAAATTGAAATCTTGGAGGCGGGTAATGGAGAGGAGTGACTCCTTCATTTTATAGTTCGTGATATTTAAGGAAGAGAAAGCTGGTTATATTCTGAGTAGCAATTTAGATGCTGAGAGAAAAGATTTCAAAGAGTTCAGAGAAATAATAGAGGAAGTTAACCCAAGAGACAGGGGATACACTCAAGAATGAGATCCTGATGATACTAACAAAAATAATTCTGATGGAGAATAAAAGTGGGAGCTATTTGAAGAAACATATAGATACACATGGAATTTATCATTCAACTTAAACCTTTCAAAAGATAATTTATTGGCATATAATTGGGCAAAATAACTCCTTATAATTAGTTTAATTTTATCTTCATTAGTGGTATTTTTGGTGTATTCACCCTTTCCATTTTTAATTCTAGTAATTTGGTTTTCTTTTCTCTTTTTTTAAAAAAATCAAATCAATTAATGCTTTATCTATTTTATTGTTTTTCCATAAAACCAACTCCTAGTTTTATTTATTAATTCAGTGTATTTTTACACTTAATTTTATTAATCACACCTTTAGTTTTTAAGATTTCTAATTTAGTGTTTAATTGGAGATTTTTAGTTCTTTTTCTAGTTTTATTTTAATTGCATACCCACTTCATTGGACTGCTCTTTATTAAAGGTCAAGAATATCAAAGGAACTAATGAAAAATGAAAAGAGGTTTAGCAATTCCAGATCTTAAACTATATTATAAGGCAATAATTATCAAAACTCCGAAGTACTGGATAAGAAATTGAAAGGTAGATCAGTGGAACAGAGTAGACGTATGATTTACAGCAACAAATGAATATAGTCATCTTATAGTTGACAAGTGTAAAGACTCAGGTTTTGGGGATAAGAATTCATTATTTGGTTTAAAAAATTGTTAGGAAAATTGGAGAGCAGTCTGGTAGAAATTGGGCATAGACTAATATCTTGCACCATTTACCAAGATAAGGTCAAAATGGATACATGACCTAGATATAAAAAGAGATATTGCAAGAAAATTTGAGAACATGTAACATATTACCTATCAGACTTATGGACAGGCAAACAATTTATGAATAAACAAGATATAGAGAGCAGTGTAGATATAAAATGGATAATTCTGATTACATCAAATTAAAAAGTTTTTGTACAAATAAACATATTTACCCAAGATCAGAAGGAAAGCAGAAAATTGGGGGGGAGGGGAATTTATACATAGTTCTCAGACAATGGTCTCATATCTCAAATATATAAAGAATTTTGTCAAATTGATAAGAATATGAGTCATTCCCTAATTGATAAATCATCAAAGGATATGAACAGGCAGTTTTCCAATGAAGAAATCAAAACAATTTATAGTCATATAAAAATACTTTAAATTATAATTAATTAGAGAAATACAAATTAAAACAACTTTGAGATACCATTTAATGCCTATCAGGTTGGCTTGAATGGGCTTGATTGAAGGGGAAAGTAACATATGTTGGAGGGAATGTAGAAAAATTGTGTGGTGATTAAAAAGATTCGAGAGACATAATTTCTGGATAATTTAATCATTTTATTAACAATGCCAGCATTTTAATAAAACGATGGTCATCTGGCCATCTTTCCCTTAGACCAAAGACAATTACGGTGACAGATTCATGGCTTATATCTCCTTTTGGGAGAGGGTGTTTAAAAGGATGGTAATCAACTCTGGTTAACAGTTGATGAGAGAATGAATATTATAATGAAGGAACTTTGACTATGTCATTCATTTCTAAGTTCCCCCCAGCCTTGGGTAATCTATTCAAAGAATTTATGTCCACCCAAACCTGAGCAGAACACAATGGCTGCCACACCTGCATGGGGTATAGATAGAGGAGAAGGTTAGCTCAACCTTCAGAGAAGGTCTGGAAATGAGGATTAAGAAAAGGAGAAAAATCTGAATCTTTCCAAATCATTGGTTATTAATAGTCATTTCTCTTAATTGGGACACTAATTCACTGTTGGTGGAACTGTGAACTGATTCAACCATTTTGGACAGCAATCTGGAATTATGTCCAAAGAGTTATTAAACTGCCTATATACCCTCTATGACAACAATACCACTACTAGGTCTATTTCCAAAGATCATCATGGAAAAAGGAAAAGAACCTATATGATCTAAAATATTTATATCAGCGCTCTTTGTGGTGGCAAAGAACTGGAAATTTCAGGAATGCCCATCTCTTGGATAATGGCTAAACAAATTGTGCTTTATGATTGTGATGGAATATTACGGTGCTATAAGAAATGATGAGCTCAGTGATTTTAGATAAACATGAATAGGCTCGCATGAAATAATCAAAAGTGAAATGAGCAGAGCCAAGAGAATGTTTAGTAATAGCAATATTATTTTAAGAATAACTTTGAGCATCTAAGTCATGTTGACTATTATAAATACTCAGATTACCTACAAAGGAACTAGGAAGGAAGACACTATCTGCATCCATAGAAAGAACTGGTGAATAGAAGTATGTATAGAATGATTTAATGTATGCATATATATATGCATATATATATGCATATATATATGTATTGTCTAGTGGTAGTCATCTCTAGGGTGGGTGGAGAGGGAAGAAAAAAAGAAAGTTACATGATAACTTTTATATTTAAAAGGGATATCAAATTATACATAATAGATTTGCAATTTCATGTGCAACCATGATTTTTTTTTAAAAAAAATTCTACTATGTCATGGAAATACATATTTCATGTTTTAAGTTCAAAATTTTAAAAAGAGACATGAATAGAAGATCTAAGCAAGGGCAGGCAACAGAAAATGAATGCAAGAGAGTGGTAAGGTCTGGTAAGAGCCCTGTCAGGAGCTCTAAACCACTTAGAGATATAAAGCTGTTGATGAATGCCAATGTCATCTGGAGTGAGTTAACTGTTTCTTCCTAATATTCGGTTCCCTCTTAAAGATGGAGTAACAGTATCTATAGTCTCTGTTGGAGAAGCCATTAAAGCTAGTATTACATTAACAACAAAAATAACAACAACTAGAATTTTGCTTTCCTTTTTAAGTAAGTATTGGGCAATAGGAAAATAAAAGAAGGGATGTGACCACTACTCCAGATGGATGGGACAATAATAATGGATGATGAATGGAAAGCAGAACCACTCAATTCATTTTTTCTCTAAAGGAGATAATTATTATTGGAAAAAGACAGACCAAAAATATTTAATAGGAAATTCAAACCTAAGATCGATAATAAATTTGTAAGTAAGCAGTTAGTTGTCCTCAACAATTTTAAGTCACATGGCCTAGATGCAATAAATCCCAGGGTCATAAAAAATTGAAGGATGTGGTTGCTGAGCTATTATTGGTGAGCTCTGAAAAATTAAGCAGAAAGGTAGATAGACAAAGTTTTACCTTTTAAATTCTCTTTAAAGAAGGGAAGGAGTTAGATACTTCAAACTTCATTTTAATTTCTGGTAAAATTTTGGGTCATGTTATTAGAAAGATGTTTTCTAAATGATTGGGAAGGAAAATGGTGATCACCAAAAGGCAGGATGGGTCCATCAAAACCAGGTTAATAGCAGACTAATCTCATTTCCTTTTTGGGACATAATTCCAGCCTGGTAAATCAGGTGAAAGCCATAGCATACCTGGATTTTATTAAGGTTTTTGAAAGATTCTATCATAATTCTCTCTCTCTCTCTCTCTCTTTCTCTGTTTGACAGGGAGGTGGGTGGGAATAGATTAGATAGATTTAGAACTGGTTAGAATGACTGTACCTAAGTAACACAAATTAATAGATTGTTGATAATATGGAGAGATAATCTAGTTAGGGATTGGTTTTAGGTCATGTTTCGTTCGATATTTTTATTAATAATTTTGATTGTAGATGATACCATTCTGTGAGGACTAGCTAACACATAGACTATAGAATTAGGATATAAAATTATTTCAATAGGCTAGAAAAAGTGTTCTGAATCTAAGATGACTTTTTTTAGTGATAAATGTAGAATCCTACATTTTGTTGTTGTTCAGTCATTTCAGCTGTGTCCTACTCTTCATGACTCCATTTGGGGTTTTCTTGGCAGAGATACTGGAATGGTTTGCCATTTCCTTCTCCAGCTCATTTTACAGATGAGGAAACTGAGACAAACAGGATTAAATGACTTGCCCAGGGTCACTCAGCTAGTAAGTGTCTGAGGCCAGATTTGAATTCAGGAATATGAATCTTCCTGACTTCAGACCCAGCATTCTAGCTGTGCCACCTAGCTGTTCCAGAGTTCTACATTTAGGTTAAATAAATTGTCTGTAGAAATAGAGGATGGGAAAGGTGTAGCTAGACAGTGGTTCATGAGAAAGAAACAAAACAAACCAACTTGAGGACTAAGTGTACTGCAAGCTTGGCATATGTCAGTACAATGAGGTAGCCAAAAAAAGCTTAAACATGTCAAAAAATAGTTCTCCATTAGTGGAGATTCTCACTCATAGGCTAGATGACTACTTGTTGGGAGTGTTGTGAAAGGGATTCCTAGTTGGGTACTGGATAGCCTCCCAGGATCCCTCCAATTCCAAAATTCTATGAATTTGATGATTTCATGATTACTTTCAATCAGGAAAATCTATTGAGACCATGGGTCTATTTCATCCTACATGATAATAGCTTTAGAAAATCAATGAAGTGGATGTATTTTCAAAGTCCATGTTCGACCTGTGCCTCTTAGTACTTCCAGCACAGATGTTCTATGATTACTGTGTAGCTTTGCAAGTAGTTGGTCGCAGAACTGAATCTTCATGTGAACTTTCACTAAATTACTTTCTTGAGCTTTTATTATTATTTCTTGATGAAACAAAAGAAAGAAAACACTCCAGATGGTAAGTCATTAAAAAAATAACCCCTCTCCAACACCTCCCCCACCCTCCACACAAGAAAGAAATGTAAGAGCTAGACAGAAATAATTAGTCACATCTTCTGATGACAATAGGGATATGAAAAAATGGGTATTGAGTTGTGTCTGCCAAGAGTGATTCTGAATGATTTAATTTTGCTTTATTAATATCTGGAGATCTTAATGGATACAGAACATAGGAATAAACACAGCCAGTAAATAGCATGACAGAACAGTGGTAGACATTTGACCAGGGATACAGAAATAAATGAATAAAAAGCTCTATTCTGCCCTATGATTAGATTGCCTCTCTAAAGGCTTCACTACTACATTAGAAGAGGAAATTTGAATCAACTTCTCTCTTTTTTCTTTGAGAGAGATAAGGTTTTTGTTTTTGTTTTCAATAATTTAGCTACAGAAATAGATATTGGTCTATTTAATAGTCTTCCCTGAGGATGACATCAATTACATGTGTTATTTCACTTCTTCAATAATAATGATGATTGTTTTAAAATCTTGTTATACTCCCGTAAGAAAAGTTTTTAAGCAATGGGCCTTAGAAGCGCAACTATTCTCCGGGAGAAAAATATATAATCATAGGAAATTAAAGGGAGAAGGAACATTAGCAGTTAAAGTACATTGACTGCAACTCATGATCTAGAAAATCCGTCTTCCTGAGTTCAAATCCAGTATTAGACACTTATTATCTGTGTGACCCTGGGCAAGTCACTTAACCCTGTTTGTCCTAGTTACTCATCTGTAAAATGAGCTGGAGAAGGAAATGGCTAACCTCCCCAGGATCTTTACCAAGAAAATTCCCAATAGGGTCAGAAAGAGTCAGACACAACTGAAATGCTGAACAACAACAGCTATGTGCTAGGCTATATTTTTAGTTTTGGAGATGCAAAGAAAGACAAAAGATAGTCCCTGTCCTTGAGGAGTTCATAATCTAAAGGGGGGGGGGGTGGACAACACACAAAAAAAATATACAAACTCTGTATACATATCCACATCCATATCCATGTATTTATATGTATGTGTATATATGTATATACACATACACACATATATACATATATAATAAAGAGGTAAGAGGAAATAATCAACAGAAGACACTAGCATTAAGGGAAAGCTGGGAAGACTTCCAGCAGAAGGTGGGATTTTAGCTGGAAGCCAGGGAAAGCCAGGAGGAAGAGATAAGGAGGAAGAGCATTCCAGGTATGGCAGACATCCAGTGATAATGCCTGTAGCTGAAAGATGGAATATCTTGTTTGTGGAACAGCAAGGAACCCCAGTCACTAGATCAAAGAGTATATATGGGTGGGTAAAGGATGTAAGGTATAAGGAAACTGGAAAGGTAGGTGGGAACTAGGTTACAAAAGGATCTGAATACTAAACAGAGAATTTTATCTTTGATCCTGGAGGTGACAGGGAGCCTCTGAAGTATATTGAGTATGTAGGTGACATGGTCAGACAGGTGCTTTAGGAAAATCATTTTTGGTAGCTAAATGAAGAATGGACTGGAGTAGAGAGAGACTTGTGGCAGGCAGACCAAGCAGCTGTAATAATCTATGAGGTGAAAGGCTCATACCAGGTAGAAGCATCAGAGGAGTGAAGGAGACATATTAGAAAGATGTTGCAAAAGTGAAAGTGTTAGGTCTTGGCAACATATTGGATATGGGAGGGGGGTGCTTAGCACAGTGCCTGATACTTAATAGGTGCTTAATAAATATTTTTTAATTTACTGATAGTGAGGAGCCAAGAACGACATCTAGGTTATAAGTCTGGGGGCCTCCATAATAATAGGGAGATTTGGAAGGGAGGAGAGTGTAAGAGGAAAGATAATGAGTTCAGTTTTGGATGTGGTGATGTTTGTTTAAGATATCTGAAAGGCAGCTGGAAATGTGATCCCGGAGGTCAGCAGAGAGGTTAGGACTTAGGAGGGAGAGTTGAAAACATCAGCAAAGAGATAATAATTAAATCCATAGCTGCTGATGAGATGACCAAGTGAAGAGTATAGAGAAAGGAAAGAGGGCCCAGGAAAGAGCTCTGTGGGATGTTCACTGTTAGTGGGCATGACTTAAATGAAGATCCAGCAAAGGAGACTGAGAAGGAGCAGTCAGATATGTAGGAAGAGAACCAGGGGAGAGTAGTACCTCAAAAACCTATGGCGAAGAGAATATCAAGGAAAAGATGGTGAATGACAGTGGGATGGAAGTTAGCAGGGATGGATGGATCAGATGAGGGTTTTTTGAGGAGACATGAGCATGTTTGTCCATAGTGAGGAAGCAGCCAGGGAACAGAGGGAGATTGAAGATAAGTTAGAGAGCGGGGATGACAGAGGGGGAAAATCTTCTGAAAGAGATAGAATGGAATGGAATTGCTTGTGCTGGAAGAGAGTTTTGCCTTGACAAGGAGTAGGGTCACTTCTTCAGGTAAGACAGGGGTGAAGGAGGATATAGTGGTAAAAGGCCTGTGGTGGTATGAGATAAGGAATGAAGAAGAAGGACCCCTTAATGAATGTCCTCAATTTTTTCAGTAGAATATGAGGCAAGTTTCTCAGCTTAGAGGATGGAGGGGAGGGGTACCATATGAAGTTTTAGGAGGAGTGAAAAGATTAGGAAGAACTGTTATGGAAAGTGAGATAATGAATTGGTAAACAAGGCATTGAAGGATTGCCTAATAGCAGTGAGAGCCTAGTTGTTGTTGTATAATATAAAGTTGTAGTGTATCCAATCAGAAGAGTTTTGTGATTTTCTTTGCCTTCATTCAGGTTCCAAATGTGACTGTTAAAGACATATGAGAGTTTCAGAAGTAGAAATATGCAGCCAGAACAAGCACAGCCTTGTTAGAGAGTCCTGCAATGTCTATAGGAACACATAATCCAAAGAATTAGTTACCCCTCCCAATGTCATCCACAGCTTTGATAAGCATGCCATGTATATCTCTCTCAAAGCCAGGAAACTAAACAATGTTGACTAGAGACCTAGACTTCCCTCCAGAACCAGATTTGGAAAAAATGGGGGCCCAGAGAGCGGAAGTGACTGTCTAGGCTCATACAGCTAAAGAGTGGTAGAGATGGGACAGGAAACCCAGGCTTTTCACTCAAAATCGAGTATTCTTTCTGACACAAAATCACTGGTAAAAATGTTGAGGAGAATAGGATTAAGGACAGAACACCAAGGCACACCCTTAAATGTAACTTGAGAAGAATAACACAATCCAGTTCAGAGAGTCATAGAATCTTGGATTTGGAAGGGACTTCAGAGTCATCTAGGTCAAACCATACATGCAACGCACTCTGAAATGGTAACATATCCTCTGCTTGAAGACCTTTAGGGAAGGAGAATCTACTACCTCCCAAGCTACTCCATTCTACTTTTTGTATAATGCTAACAGTTAGGGAGTTTTTTCCTTAATGTTGAGCTGGAATATGACTCTGTAACAAGTAACCATCATTTCTAATTCTACCCTCTGAAGCCAAGCAGAACAAATCTAGTCTCTCTTCCATGTGTTGTTGTTCAGCCTTAATTTTTGAAGAGGATCAATGACATGACAAAGTGATGTCTTGACTTGCAAGTAAATCGCATTTAAGTGAGGCAGAGTTGCTCAAAGTCATCAGCTTCACTTTCTCTTACAGAGTCATCTGAGTCCAGTGGCAAGAAAAAATCAGGATGATTGGAGATGACCCAGAATGCAGTGGATCACCATGGTGTCTCTGATGTCTAGCCAAGCTCTAAGTTCTCCACAGCACCTGCTTCAATTGTCTTCATGGCCATTGGAACAAATTGTTCTCATCTGCCCATTCTGCTGGGGGAAGTCTTCATTCTTTGCTTAGGGGTAGACCTCTCCCTAATTCACTGACAAGTTTGAGACCTGTTGGATACCCTCAACTAGGTTTAGTCTGTCTGCCAGGGTGCGGCTGCTGGGCATGCTACAGCTTCTTGGAGCCACAGGAGAGAGTTGGATGACAAATGGACACCATAGGTAGATAAGCAGCTTTGTAAAGGGCTTGGCAAACCTTCATACCATAAGGGCTAGTTCTCCCTAATACCCCATATACCCCTCTCTTCCACATAATAGTTCTTCAAATGTTTGACAACAGCTCTTAACATCCTTTGTAAGTCTTATCTTCTCCTGACCAAAAATTCCCAGTTCTTTCAACCTATGTTCATATTGGATAAAATGGAGACCCTTCACAAGGCAGTTAGGTGGCACACTGGATAGAGAGCTGGGCTTGGAGTCAGGAAGACCTGAGTTCAAATTTGATCTCAGATACTTACTAGGTCTATGACCATGGGCAAGTCACTTAACCTCTGTTTGCTTCAGTTTCCTCATTTGTAAAATGGGAATGATAGCACCTGCCTTATAGAGTTGTTGTAAGGATCAAATAACATAATATTCATAAAGAACTTAGCACAGTGCCTGGTACACAGTAGGTAATATATAAATGTTTATTTCTTTCCCTTCCCTCCTTTACCACACTGGCTTTCCTGCTTCAGACACTCTCTAGTTTAATGTAGTTCCCAGCACTGGACACAGTACTCCAGATATTTGATCAGAGTAGAATGAGATAGCAGGACTGTAATTTACCTAGGCTTGGACAGTGTGTCTCTCAATAGTCTAAGGTCATTAGATTATTGTGACTGACAAATCACATTTTAAACTGGGATGGGATGTAATCTGAACTCATGGTGGGGAGGCAGGGCACGAACAGCCTTTTTGTGAATCTTCTTACTTATCTTGAGTTCCAACTCTTTATTCACTTTTGTTTTGTTCTTTCTAGGCCAAAGTCTATCATGATTGGTAGAGAAAACATGAGGCAAAAAGGAGATGAGTGGTTCTCTTTTCACTCCATCTTGTTATAATCATTTCATATACACCATGCAAAATTTCTTTTTTGATTCTTTGGTTATAATAACTTGCATTGGGATGGATTGGAAGTTTTTTATATACATTCTTTGTATGTGCACTTATTTACCTGCCAAAGCTTCTAAGAATATTTTTTTCTCATTCTCTCACACAAAATTGAGTAAAGGATAAATTGATAATACCATAGGCAGCAATCCTTGAAAACAGGGTAAGGAGTTTGGTTATGGCAGCATAATTGGTGCTAGTAAGCTAAAACACTATGGTAGCTATTTTTTTCAACACTGAGCACTTCATAGTCTTTCTTTCTACACAGATATTACCATCTCCACTTGACAGAAACTAAAAATTCCTGGAAATTTTCTATTTACTCAGTTGCTTCTACTCAACACTTCAATGAATATAAAGGAAGCCATTAGAGCAATGCACAAAGAAGAGAAAAGTGAATCATCCTGGGATTTATAAGTCCATTGCAGTCTCACTAAGTGGAAAAATGAACTTTCACTGGTAGTCATCTCATAGAGTCATAGAATTGTAAAAGAGTATTTTTGTGAAATTTAATAGGTTAGATCTTTTCCCTAACTAAAATTTCTAACCTTTCAAGACTCTATTCTTCCTTCTTGGTTTTTTTTCTTTACTCTTTCTAATATTCTGAATTTAAACAAGAAAACAACACCAGACTGACAAGTAGTTAATAGCTGTGGTATTTTCAACTGAAGCCAATACTAATTAATGCTCTTCTTACAAGCTGTGTACACAGACAACCAGCTGAATAAGTGCAGCTTGCTGTGGGAATTTTAATTCCCTAGATTGCTGGTAATAGCATAATCTTGTATAGTAAATATATAACGGGGGTGTCAGTGAAAGAAGCATTGACTAGCTATTTTAAAAATATTCATGCTGTTAATTGCTAGCTTCATAGAATATCATTCTTTCTTGCAGGGCTCATGAACATATTAGTACCTGCCAATTTTGTTGTATTTCTTAACTTTTGAGAAACAAAATGTTTTTCTGGTAGTGTAACTGAAAGTAGTATATGCTACAAAGGCTTTCTAAAGGCATCACAGTTTTATTATTATGAAAAAAATGTTTCTTTGGAATATGGTTAACTTCATTATCCAGGGTAATTGGGAAGGAATGTAGCTATTACATAACATAGGTTATCTAAATTACAGAGACTTATTGTCAAGTTCTATTTTATGACACCAAAATAATTGGTAAGTTTAGGTAATTCAGTTAAAAAACAGTCAATTAAATTAGGAAATCAGTTGAACCACCAAAAGTGGGAAATGCTTCTAGCTGTAACCTCAGTCACTCATAAGTGAGCCTTTGCTCTTCACCTTCATTAGCTCTGTCTATTCTGGATCACTGCAGAGCTTCTTCAAAGTTAATTATTCATTTGGGGATAATTGAGCTTTTCCCCAAATTTGTTTGCAGAGATTTGTGTCTCCATTTAAAAAAAAATCTTTCTTTGGACTAAGCCTTGACAATGAATATTATTTGAATTTGATTTAAAATTTAGATTTCTCCTGGTACATAATTAAACGTATAATGTAAATGTAAAGGCATTCAAAATTTGAAAAGTGTCAACACACAACAAAATTCCAAAGATTAAATTATTCATATGGGGTTCATTTTATACTTCAATTCACCTCTTTACTACTTTATCTCTCAACATTTCAAATAACCCCCAAATAGTGGGAGGCAGCATGGTACCATGGAAAAAGGGCTTGATTTGGAGTCAGAAAAATTGTCTTCCATTTCTGACCCTTCCAGTTATTAACAGTATATAAAGAAGAGTAATATAAAACCCCCTCAGTAATTTGATTGGTGTAGCATTAAATAGGCAATCAATTTAGTAATTATTTGTAATTTTTATTGGAGTAGCCCTTACATGAACAACTAATTACTTTAATCAATATTTCTCCAAATATTTGTCTACTGTTAATTGTCAAGACATAAATATTAATATATAAAAATAAAATACAAAAATGTATTTTATACATTTGGAAAGAG
Source organism: Trichosurus vulpecula (assembly GCF_011100635.1). Lineage (NCBI taxonomy): Eukaryota > Metazoa > Chordata > Mammalia > Diprotodontia > Phalangeridae > Trichosurus > Trichosurus vulpecula. The sequence goes on from NC_050579.1 coordinate 173,986,169, forward strand.
AGACTGAACAGATTATGGGATGACTTAAATGTCCAAGTGAGTTTGTAAAGAGAAACACTAGAAGGCTTACTAATACAAATGGAATAAGCAAAGATGTTTCCTTCTCTACCATTATTCAAAATTGTTCTAGAAATGCCAACTACAGCATGTATTGGTAATTAAGGAGGGCTTTTAGCACTTATTCAATCATGTGCCCTTGAAGAATTTGGCTTTTGTTTCCTTGATTAAATTAGAAGTCGTTGATGACCTCCTTGCCTCAAGGGAAAGCCTAATTTACATGGGTTTGAGTGACATGTTTGTGACCTCAGAGGCTTTTAGACCATATGGGTTTAAGTTGCATTTTTGTGACACTTTTAGGTCACGTAGGTTAGTCACATGTGTGACTCACCTTTGACCCTGAATAAGATATTAAAACGCAGAGGTTGGCATTCTCCCTTGTGGGTCTCACTTCTGGAGGAGTGTTGGTATGGGACTCTGGGCAGCTGCTCTAAGGGCCTCCTGGCTCGTCAAACCAGATGTTGATGGTTTCTTGGTAACTATGAATTGTGATCTGGTCTGTTTATATTGTGTATGTTGGTAACTTGTTTGTATTTGCTTTGAAGTTCAGGTTGCTGGCTTTTTCTCCTGAACTAAGTGAGTTTATATGTATATGTTGGATTAAAGTAAGATTGTTAACCCCTTAATGTTGCTTTCCTCAGTAAAGCAGATCAAAAGAACCTGTGCTGGCAGCATTCTTGTTGTTGGGCTTGTGTTGGTCTTTCACCCCCACAACAGCTGCTAGCTGAATTATTGCAACATAGCAATAAGACAAGATAAAAAAAATCAGCTAGGAAAAAAGGTATAAACATCAGTAAAGAGGAAAGAAAACTACTCCAGTTTGCAAAATATGTAATGGTATACTTAGAAAACCCCAGAGGATTAACAAATGAGTGGAGAAGACAAATAATTATAGGAAGTTTGCAGGACATAAAATTAAAACACAAAAATCATCTATATTTTAATATAATATTAATAAAAAATAGGAAGAAACAACAATAAAAGGAATTTTATTAAAATAACTACAGAATGCATAAAATATCTGGGAAATAAGCTACCAAGATGTGCACAAGATTTATAAAATATTAATATAAAACAATCTTAATAGAAGGGGAAACACATAATTGGAATTGTCCATGCAAGGGCCATACCAATAGAATAACATGGCAATAATAACTAAATTGATTGCTTATTTAACGTTATACCAATCAAATTACTGAGGGAATATGATTTAGAATTAGATCAAATAATGAGAAATTTCATTTGGAAGGGCAGAAGGTTCAGAATCTCAAAGAAAATTTAAAAAAAGTATAAAGGGAGCCTACCATTACCATACCTTAAACTATTCTTTAAAAATATTTGGCACTGGTTAAAAAAAAGAGAAGCAGATAAGTGGAACAGATCAGATAAATAACAAAGATAATTTAAAAATATTCCAGTGTTTTACAAGTCCAAGAATATAAATTATTGGAAGGAAGACTTTCTTTTTTGACAATAACAGCTAGGAAAACTGGAAAGTAGTTTGTCAGAAATCATATACCACAATAAGCTGAAAATGGACATGTAACCTGAATATAAAAGTCATACCATTTTAAAAAACAGTTTTGACCATGTAAAGTTTAAAAAGTGTTGTCACAAATAAAATCAATAAAGATAGAATTAGATGAGAAATGATAGAGTACAAAAATTTCCATCAATTATGAATGATAAAAGCTGGATATCCAAAATGTACAGGAATTTGACACAAACAAGACATTCCCCAAAAGATAAATGATCAAAGGATATGAACAATTTTGAAAAGATTTGCATACTATAAATGATTATTTGAAAACACATTCTAAAACAACTTTTTCATTTAATTCATATATATTGCAAAGATGAAAGAAATGAGGAAATATCAATGTTGGAGATGCTGTGGAAAGAAAAGCACACTGATGAACTATTGTTGGAGCTGAGAAGTAGTGTAACAATTTTGGATTTCAATTTCAAATTATCCAAGAAAAATGGCTAAACTGTTCATACTCTTCTACCCAACAATCCCACTACTAGATATAGATTCTAAGGAAGGTAAAGACAGAAACAAAGATCCAGTATATTCCCAAATATTCAAAGCAGCACTGTTTGTGGCAAAAAAGAGATAGAAATAAAGTCAATTTCCATCAATTAGAGAATGGCTTAAAATATGGCACATTAATCTAATGAAACGTTATTGTGTTATGAAAAGTGACGAACATGGGGAACTTGTATGATTTGTAAGAACTGATGCAGAGTGAAATAAGTAGGACCAAGAGACAAATATGTACAATGACTTCAACAATGCAAATGGAACAAAGGCCACTAAAAGGAAGTTGAATTGTAATAGAAAAATCAAAGAAATTCTGAAATTTCTTGCCTCATGGCAGAGAAGTAGGGACTATGCAGACAGACTATTGTATATATTGTCAGACAAGTTTTCCATTTTAGATATTTTTATTAAGTTGTTTTTGTTGTTTGGCATAAAGGAATTTTCAAAATGGATAGGGTTAATGGGAAATGACTAATATAAAGGCATAAGGCATCAGTAAAACATTTTTTTGAAAGTTGCAACAAGGTAACGCAACAGTGTTTATTATCAACTTAATATTGTCCTAGACAGTGTGCTAAGTGTTAGGGATACAAATAGCAGCAAAAAGGAAGACAATCTTTGCTCTCAAGAAACTTACGTTCCAATGGGGAAAGATAATTCACAAAAGGCAACTGAAAAGTTTGCGTGCCACTTTAATTTGCATTAGTTCACATAGGTCTTCTAATGCTTCTCTGTAGCCATCATATTCTTTGTTTCTTATACTACAATAATATTCCTACTAGTTGGCATCTACGTTGTTTTTTGCTTTGATGAAAATGTAGCTATAAATATTTTTATCTATTTGGGGCTTTCCTTTTTATCATTTATCTCCTTAGGGTATACACCTACCAGTGGAACTTCTGGGTTAAATGGTATAGACATTTTCGTCACTTTCTTCACATAATGCCAAACTTTATTTCAAAAGGGTTGGTGAAATTTGTTTTTTATGCCAGAATCAAGAAGGAATCATGAAAGATTTTGAGCAATGGAGTAATTATTTAAGTACAATAATAGCCAACATTTATGTACAAATTTCAGGTTTCCTAAATGCTTTCATATACAATAGCTTGATTAATGCTCCCAGTAACCCTATGAAGTAGGTACTATGCATATTATTATTATTCCCATTTTATAGATGAGGAAATCAAAGCTCACAGAAATATAAATGATTTACCAAGATCAAAGAATGGTAAGTGGCACAGCTGAGGTTCAAGTCTAAAGCTTTTTAGTCTGAGTCCTATGCTTTCTTCCTCCACTATAGCTGCTTTTAAATAGCAGATCTATGCAAAAAAGTAAGTAAGGAAACATGTGGAAAACTCTATCATAAAAGTGACTAGGCTGAAATTTCATGAAGAGTTTCTTAAAGTGGGTGATACTGCCCCCTGGGGGGTGCTTGAATGATCCAGGGAGGCATTAGCAGCCTTGGGTGCTATTTGGAGATGTTGAACAAAAATAAGCAGGTGGTAGAAGCATGAAGAAGGAAGAGAAGAGAAGAAAATTTTGAAAAACTATTCATACATGTTTCATATATTGTGTAACAGAGTTAAAGTCATAGTGATTACATTATTTTCCAAATAAACACACAAAATGCAAGTTATAACTGATCAGTGGTCAAGTCTACTGACAGGTCTTAACAAGCAAGTATTGGCAAGCAAGAGTGTCACATACTGTCAGAAAGTCCAGCATGCATTGGCAGGAATATGTGTATGTACTGACTTGTTTACAAAACAATACTGTATAGTTACATGATGCAATATTGTGTCATCAAAATTTTAATGCAGAAAAAACCCCATAGATTTTACAATAAGTTGTTAAATTTCAGATGCATCATTTTAAAATAAAAATTTTATATTTTTTGAAATGATATAATTTTTTTTAAAAAGCCATTAAACGGTTAAAGAAAGCAGATTTCCAGGGGGGCACTGAGTAATTTTTTTGAAAAGGGGGCAATACGCCAAATAAGTTTGGGAACCTCTGCTTTACAGCCTAATTGCAATTGTGAAAAAAAAAATTGTCTACTCTTCTGGTGACAAAGTAAGGTCTTACATACATGTTACGTGAAGAGCAAAAAAAAATCTTACTGGTAGTGAATATTACCACTTTAATATAAATTTGAAAAGGTTCTTGGTTCTTGATCTTCAAATATTTTCTCTATTATGAATGCTCAAAAAGTCTACATGTACATAAAATATTTAGTTAATTTAATATATTTAGTTTTCAGCATTTGAATTACAAATTTTCTCCCCATTTCTACCCTCCCAACCACTCCAAGATGGCTTATATTTTGGTTACTCCATTCCCCAGCCAGCCCTCCCTTCTGTCACCCCACTCCACTCCCATCCCCTTTTTCCTTACTTTCTTGTAGGGCAAGATAAATTTCTACGCCCCATCGCCTGTGTATCTTATTTCCTAGTTGCATGCAAAAACTTTTTTTTTGAACATCTGTTTTTAAAACTTTGAGTTCTAAATTCTCTTCCCTCTTCACTCCCCACCCACCCTCCCTAAGAAGGCAAGCAATTCAATGTAGGCCACATACGTATCACTATGTAAAACCCTTCCGCAATACTCATGTTGTGAAAGACTAACTATATTTTGCTCCTTCCTAACCTACCCCTCTTTATTGAATTTTCTCCCTTGACCCTGTCCCTTTTGTAAAGTGTTTGTTTTTGATTACCTCCTCCCCCTGTCTGCCCTCCCTTCTCTCATCCCCCCTTTTTTATCTTCTTCCTCCTTCTTTCCTCCAATTGAGTGTGTATGTAATTCCCTCCTCAGGTCAAATCTGATGAGAGCAAGATTCACTCATTCCCCCTCACCTGCCCCCTCTTCCCCCATTCTATCTCTCCCTCTCTCCCTCTCTCAATATATTCCTCTCTCATCCCTTAACTTGATTTTAGTTTTTTAGATATCATCCCTTCATATTCAACTCACCCTGTGCCCTCTCTCTATATATATATATATATATATATATATATATATATATATATATATATATATGTATGTATGTGTACACACACACACACACATATATATATATACACACACACACACACACACATACATATATATATATATATATATATATATATATATACATATACACATATGTATATTCCCTTCAGCTACTCTGATACTAAGGTCTCATGAATCATACACGTCATCTTTCCACGTAGGAATGTAAACAAAACAGTTCAACTTTAGTAAGTCCCTTGTGATTTCTCTTTCTTGTTTACCTTTCCATGCTTCTCTTGATTCTTGTGTTTAAAAGTCAAGTTTTCTATTCAGCTCTGGTCTTTTCACTGAGAAAGCTTGAAAGTCCTCTATTTTATTGAAAATCCATATTTTGCCTTGGAGCATGATACTCAGTTTTGCTGGGTAGGTGATTCTTGGTTTTAATCCTAGCTCCATTGACCTCCAGAATATCGCATTCCAAGCCCTTTGATCCCTTAATGTAGAAGCTGCAAGATCTTGTGTAATTCTGATTGTGTTTCCACAATACTCAAATTGTTTCTTTCTGGCTGTTTGCAGTATTTTCTCCTTGATCTGGGAACTCTGGAATTTGGCGAAAATATTCCTAGGAGTTTTCTTTTTGGGATCTTTTTGAGAAGGCGATCTGTGGATTCTTTCAATTTCTATTTTACCCTCTGGTTCTAGAATATCAGGGCAGTTCTCCTTGATAATTTCTTGAAAGATGATATCTAGGCTCTTTTTTTGATCATGGCTTTCAGGTAGTCCAATAATTTTTAAATTATCTCTCCTGGATCTATTTTCCAGGTCAGTGGTTTTTCCAATGAGATATCTCACATTGTCTTCCACTTTTTCATTCCTTTGGTTCTGTTTTATAATATCTTGATTTCTCATCAAGTCACTAGCTTCCACTTGCTCCAGTGTAATTTTTAAAGTAGTATTTTCTTCTGTGGTCTTTTAGACCTCTTTTTCCATTTGGGTAATTCTGCCTTTCAAGGCATTCTTCTCCTCATTGGCTTTTTGGAGCTCTTTTGCCATTTGAGTTAGTCTATTTTTTAAAGTGTTGTTTTCTTCCATATATTTTTGTGTCTCCTTTAGCAAATCATTGACTTCTTTTTCATGGTTTTCTCACATCCTTCTCATTTCTCTTCCCAATTTTTCCTCTACTTCTCTAACTTGCTTTTCCAAATCCTTTTCGAGCTCTTCCATGGCCTGAGACCAGTTCATGTTTTTCTTAGAGGCTTTTGATGTAGGTTCTTTGACTTTGTTGACTTCTTCAGGCTGTATGTTTTGGTCTTCTTTGTCACCAAAGAAAGATTCCAAAGTTTGAGTCTGAATCTGAGTACATTTTTGCTGCCTGGCCATGTTCCCCGCCAACTACTTGACCCTTGAGTTTTTCGTCGGGGTATGACTGCTTGTAGAGTAGAGAGTACTTTGTTCCAAGCTTGAGGGGTTGTGCTGTTGTTTTCAGAGCTATTTCTATACAGCCATCTCTGCCACACCAGTACTCCTCCTCCCCCAAGAACCTCCAACCTGGACCTCACTCAGATCTTCAGCAGGCTCTGCACTCCTGCTCTGATCTGCCACTTAATTCCTCCCACCAGGTGGGCCTGGGGCCAGAAGTAACTGCAGCTGTAGTTCTGTCCTCAGAGCTGTACCACCTCTGCTGTCCCTGGGGTGGTAGCCAGACTGTGAACTCCTTTCACTCTCTCCCCTGCAGCTTTTCCAACTAACCTTTTCTGTTGTCTTTGGTGTTTGTGGGTTGAGAAGTCTGGTAACTGCCACAGCTCACTGATTCAGGACGCTAGGGCCTGTTCCACCAGGCTCCCGGTCTTGTTGGTCCAGGCGCGGCTTACGCTGGGCTCTGCTCCACTTCGCTCCCAGCTCCCTGCGATAGACCTTACCCAGCGACCATCCAGGCTGTCCTTGGCTGGAGCCCTGCTTCCCTCTGCTATTTTGTGGGTTCTGCAGTTCTAGAATTTGTTCGGAGCCATTTTTTATAGATTTTTGGAGGGACCTGGGTGGGGGAGCTCATGCAGGTCCCTGCTTTCAAATTGCCATCTTGGCTCTGCCCCCATCTACATGTGTTTGTAAACTATCCTGTAAGTATATTCAAAAGTATTTCTATGAAATCTACAAAAAAGCTCTGTAGATTTCTGTTAGCCCTCTTCTAGCTCTTGAGGAATAGAAATATAGCCACACCTAATCTAATTACAGGGTTGGAGAACCTCTAATCAAACTAGAGGGTTTATAAATACTACACAAATCACTGGCGGGACAATCACTCACTCACTCCCACTCACACACACACACACACACACACACACACACACACACACACATACGCACACACAAATACAATGATATTATATGTCCTTTCAGCTCCCTTGCACCTTTGGGTCCATTTTGAATGGCCTGAGGCTAGTAATGGTTCTGTGGTCTTATTTTGAGGTAGTTTAAGGCAGCAGTGTCAAACTGAAGTAGAAATGGGGCCACTGAACCAAACCTAAGGATTCTTATGGGCCTTGTGTTTACTTAGAAAACCACGTATTGAAATTATCTATGTTATATTATAATTTTATTTTGTTAAATATTTTCCAATAACATTTGAATCTAGTTCTGGTGGACTCAGAAGTGTTGTGGTCCACATTTGGTCAGCAGGGTGCATACTTGATACTTCTGGTTTAAAAAAACCTTTTAAAAATGCATTAGTTTAAGATAAACTGACCCCAGGTACCCTTGAATTCACCAATCCTGAGAAGGTGAGAAAAAAGGAAGCATAGGATTGGAAGAATTCCTTTATTTTTTAGAGAGGATGCACTCATGGATTGATCCGTCATTCTGGATATTTCTGTCTACTTATCCCTCCTACTACCTTTGGGAGAAGAGGCCCAGCTTAACCATCTTACATCGGTTGGAATATAGTAGAAAAATGAAAATTGTGCTGGCACTCTGGATATTGAAATTATAGTTCCACTGTGCTATTACGTCCTTTGTGACTTTGGGTAAATCACTTGACCTTTGTGACGCTCAGTATCCTTATCCATAAAATAATATAAGATGATCTCTATGGACACTTCTTGCTTGGATGCCGCAAATAAAAGCCATATTATATACACACAGGAAAAACGCTCAGTGCTGTCATTTTCTGTAAGATCATGCTAGAGTTTTTGGCTCCAGTGTTAGTACTGTTAACTGCTGAGAAATCCCAAAGAGAAACCAGGGCGTATGCAAATCTGCAGTGGCAGAACCTTCCACACAGCTAACATTTTCAGTTCTACACACTAATTTGTAGTCCCAGGATGCTGTTGCTTAATGACCCAATGATTGATGAAGAAGTAGAAAATTAATTAGGAAGGCCAGAAAAGCTAAAACATAATGGTATCAATATATTATTGAACTCCAGAGCAAGCTGCTCTGCTAATCAGAAGCAGTACCCTAACTTTTAGAATCAGACTTATAGCTGTATGGGACCTTAGAAGCTAGATATGCAGCTTGGTGGTACAGAAGATAAAACTACCTCAGATACCATGTATTACTTAACCACTCAGCCTCAATTTTATCATTTATAAAATGGGGATAATAATAGCATCTACCTCAAGAGGTTGTTATGAGACCCAAATGAGATAACAGATGTAATGTGTTTTGCAAACCTTAAAACATTACATAAATGCTAGGTATTATTATTCCCCTCTTACTGAATCTACTCACTCATATCTCCGATGAGTGGTCATACAATTTCTGCTTGAACATCTCCAGTGGCAGGGAACTCACTACTTCCTGAAACTGTGAGATAGATTCTTTATTGCTTTGCCAAAATTATAGGAGCAGGTAAGTAGAGCAGTGGATAGAGTGCCAGCTCTGGACTCAGGAGGACCTGAGTTCAAATCCACTCTCATATACTTACTAGCTGTGTGACTGTGGAGAAATTACTTACCCTGTTTGCCTCAATTCCTCATCTGTAAAACGAACTGGAGAAGGAAATGGCAAACTACTTCAGTATTTTTGCCAAGAAAACTCCAAATGGGGTCATGGGGAGTTGGACATGACTGAAATGACTCAACAACAAACCATTTATTTCTCCATCTACAGCTTTGTTTTTTATTGCTTTCTTATTTGGAAAGCACCCCTGTTTTCCAACTGTTTATACAAATCCTATCTGTCCTTCAAGACCTAGTGGTAACACCTACAATTCTTCATGGAATCTTCCACAATTAAAGTAGTTTCCACTCACCTTTTCTTTAAAAGCATATCCATATTGCACAATTCAATAAATGTACTTACAAAAAAAATCCAGAAATGAGAAAGGAAGCAGCATGAAGAAGAGTATTTGGGTGAAGATAAGTGAAGACAAACACAGGCAATAGTCACAAGAGTCTATTACAGACCACCTAGAAAGAAAGTAGTAATAGAGGAGGCATTTGGCAAACAGATCACAAGCCTGGCATGGGGGTATGTATAGTACTGATAAGAGAATTAAATTATCCAGATAGCCATTGGAGTTCTCTCTATGCTCAAAGCAGAGGGACTAATAATTCATTGGCTTCCCTAAAAGACAATTCATCCTTTAGAAGGTGGCATAATCAATAGTTGGACCTCCTTTTCCTTATCTGATTCTTTTTTTAATTAAGATTTTTTATTTTTTAGTTTACTCAGTTCTGCATGATTTTGAGTTCCAGATTTTCTTCCCCCCTTCCTTCCCTCCCCAAGATGGCACGCAATGCAGTATATCTTATACATATAACTTTGCATTAAACTTATCTACACAATAATCAAGTTATAAAGAAGAATTATGACCAATGCAATGAATCATGAGAAAGAAGAAACAACACCAAAAAAAAACCCAAAAACAAAAGAGAAAAAACATTCAGACTCCATAGTTCTTTCTCTGGATGTAGTTAGCTCTCTCCATCATGAGTCCTTTGGAGCAGTCTTTGAACCTTGTATTGCTGAGAAGAGTGAAGTCTATCAAGGTTAGTCATCACAGAATCAAATATATCTGTGGTTGTGTATAATGTTCTCCTAGCTCTGCTCTGCTCACTCAGAATTATGTCGCATAGGTTTTTCCAGGTTATTATGAAGTCTGTATCTTCCCCATTTCTTATAGCACAATAATATTCCATTACATTCATATACCACAACTTGTTCAGCCATTCCCCAATTGATGGGCATCTCCTTGATTTCCAATTCTTTGCTAGTACAAAAATATAAATATTTTTGCACATATGGGTCCTTTTCCCCCTTGTGTGGTCTCTTTGGGATATAGCCCTAGAAGTGGTATTGCTGGGTCAAAGGGTATGAACATTTTTATAGCCCTTTGGGCATAGTTCCAAATTGCTCTCCTGAATGGCTGGATCAGTTCACAACTCCACCAGCAATGTAACAGTGTTCCAATTTTCCCACATCCTCTCCAGCACCTTATCTGATTCTTACAAACGAGAAGGAACTGTTTGCTGAGTTGTAAATGATAGAAAACCCAGAGGAAAATGACCACTCTATCTTAAAAACAACAGGAAAATTTGACACATACCTAGATTTTGGGAAAGCAGAGATAAAGGGGTTCATAGAAAGAATAAGCACAATCCAGTAAAGAAAAATTCTAAGGGGGAAATTGACCCAGGAAGAAGCTCTCAAGAATGAAATTTTAAAGACAGAGAAAAACATTCCAATGAGGAGGAAAAAAGGGGAGTTGTCTAAAGACATAATGAAGATGCAGTGGGAACTCAACCAACAGATTTTTTAACAATTTTTTTCCTAATTACATACATAAATAATTTTTAACATTCATTTTTTAAAATATTGAGTTCCAGATTCTCTCCCTTCCTTCTGATACTTCCCCCTCCCTGAGACAGTAAGCAATTAGATGATGGTTATACATGTGCAATCACAAAAAGCATATTTCCATATTAGTCATGTTGTGAAAGAAGACACAGACCAAAGAAAAGAAAAAATAAAGTGAAAAATAGTACGGTTTGATCTGTATTCTGACTCTGTCAGTTCTTTCTCTGGAGGTGGATAGCATTTACATCCTAAGTCCTTTGGAATTGTCTTAGGTCATTGTATTGCCAAGAATTGCTACGTCATTTACAATTGATCCATCTTACTATATTATTGTTACTATGTACAATGTTGTCCTGGTTCTGCTCATTTCACTTTGTATCAGTTCATGCAAGTCTTTCTAGGTTTTTCTGAAATCATCCTGCTTATCATTTCTTATAGCATAAAGTATTCCTTTACAATCATATGCTACAACTTGTTTAGCCATTCCCCAATTGATGGACGTTCCCTCAATTTCCAATTCTTGGCCATCACAAAAAGAGATGCTATAAATATTTATGTACAAATAGGTCCTTTTCCCTTTTAAAAAAATCTCTTTGGGATACATACGTAGTAGTGGTATTGCTGGATCAAAGCCAACTTAGATTTTAAGACCCAAGATGGAAAGAGTCAAGGGGAGTTGCCTAAAGAGATCAATGAAGATTTATAAATTCAATCTGAAGTATTGTGTTTTGGAATGGTATTATTGAGCAGTATGCTGAAGAGTCTTGAGATCATGCTATATGAGTATCTGTCAACAGAACTGGGAATGTTTAGCCTGGAGAAAAGAAGGCTTATTTGGGGAGGCGAGTGGAAATAACAGTTCTTTTCAAGCATTTGAAAGGATTTCATGTGGAATGGAGGGTAGACTTGTTCTCCTTTGCCCTATGGAGGGATTCTTTAACCTTTTTTAGGGTCATGAACTCTGTTGATCAACTTAGATTTTTAAAAGACACGTATCAAGATGTGAGCAAGGTCAGATAGTAGAAAATGAATACAAAATGTTGCATGATCTTATAAGAATAGTGCCAGGAATGCCAAAACCAAGAATGAGCTGAAGCTGAAGAGAAAAATCCAAGGTCAACAAAAATGGTATTGTTAGCTATATCGAGTGAAAGAGAAGGAACAAAGAAGAAACAGGACTGCTACTTGGGGTGGATGGCATGATAGTTGATGTCAGAATGAAGGCAGAGCTGCTCATTACTTGTTTTGCTAGTTTTCTCTATAAAGGAGAATGATCTTTGCACAGGAAAGGTTAAAAATAAAATAACTAACAAAGAGTTGAAAATGAAGCTAAACAAGGACATTGTAAGAGAGCACCTAACTGTGTTCGATAAGAATAAGTCATTAGGCCCAGGTGAACTACAACCTTAAGTACTGAAAGAAATCACTGAAAATGTGATTGGTGATTAGTAAACACCTAGAAAAGGAAGGAGGGATCACAAAGAGCCCAGCATGGTTTCATCAGGGATAAGTCATGCCTGATTAACCTTATTTCCTTTTCAGACAGAGTTTTGGGTTATACAAAAAGAATGATGTATTTTCCCTAGATTTTAGCAAAGCATTTGACAAAGTTTTTCCTCTTGAGGATGAGACGTAGAGATGTGAACTAGAAAAAGGTAGAAACCAAACTTTTTAATGGCTGGACTCAAATAATAAGCATTAATGGTTAATGAAGCAGTACTTGCAAGGAGCTCTCAGATAGAATGCTTAAGGGATTTGTACTTGGCTCTGTGCTATTTAATATATTTATCAATAACTGGGAAAAGACACAGGAAGCATGCTTATCAAATTTTCAGAGTACACAAGGCTAGGAGAGAGAGTTTTGGAGGGCAGTGAGGAACACCACCAAAAAAATTTACAGGCTTGAACAATGGACTGGGATAAAAGTGGGATTTGAAAAATCAACTTCACTAGAATAAGAGGTGGGAAGATTTGGCTAGACAGCAATTAAAAAAAAAAAAAGTCTGGACATTTTAGTGGACTACAGGCTCCATAGGAGTCAGTAATGTGACATTGTAGCCACGACTGCTAAAAGGATCAAATGTTTGTTAAACATAATCTTGGACTACAATTAGAGGGGCATAGCATTCAGGACTAGGAAGTAGACAGTCTCATTTTACCCTGCACTGGGCAGACCACATCTAGAGTACTGTGTTCAGTTCTGAAAGCAACATTTTTGAAATGGTATTGATGAGAAGAATGCTGAAGAGTCTAGAGATCATGCCATATGAGTATCTGTCAAAGGAAGTAGGAGTATTTAGCCTGGAGATGAGAGGGCTTGGTTGGGGAGTGGGGCTGGAAATGACAGCTGTTTTAAAATATTTGAAAGGCTTTCATGTAGAAGAGAGGGGTAGACTTGCTCTGCTTTGCCCTAGGGAGGGATTTCTTTAAACTTTTTTTGTGTGTGACATGGACTTCTTTGGCAATCTGGAAAGGCAATCTGGCAAGAAAACCTATGTACTCCTCAGGATAATGTTTTTAAATGCTTAAAGCCAAATGTATCAGATTAAAAAAATAAATAAATTACTTTGAAATACAGTTATCAAAATATTTCTTAAAAATTCACAAATGACAGGTAAAGTCCTGCCCTATAAAGTAGAACTAAGAGAGACAGGCAGAAGTTGGAAAGAGGCAAATTTATGCTTGATGTGAGGGGAAAAAATTCCCAGATGAAATTCAACCTCAGAAACTTATTAGCTGTGTGACCCAGCGTAAATTATTTAACCTCTGTTTGCCTCAGTTTCCTCATCTGTAAAATGGGGAAGGACAATAATAGTACCTACCTCGTATAGTTGCTGTGAGGATCAAATAAGATAGTACTTGAAAAGTACTTAGCGCAGTTCTTGGCACATAGTAAGTGCTATATAAATACAAGTTATTGTTGCTGTTGTTAACCAATAGAGCTGTCCTAAAGTAGAATGGACTGTCTTGGGAGCTAGCGGACTCCTCCTCAGTTTATGTCTTCAGACAAAATGCTGGATGGTTACTTGTCAGATATGAATGTTAAGTGGGTTCTTATTTAAATACGGGCTGGACTAGAAGGCCTATTGGGTCCTCTCTGACTATGTAATTTTATACAGGTAAATCATGAATGTGGAAGATAGGACCTGAAAAATAACGATCACGTTCTCAGGTTGAAGTACTATCTTTTGAAATAGACATCCGAATAAGGCTCATAGGCATCATTATGAGTAATATTATCTTTGAATACAAAAGATAACGAGCCGGGTCCTCTTCTCACATCTGTCAGTCACTACGCTTTTTTGAACTTCCATTTCCTCATGTATACATTGAACACATCATTTTGGATAAACTCTAAGGTTTCTTCTGATTCTGACATTCTGTGATTGTATGCTGTTCAAGCGCCATTTCTATAGAAAAGGCCAAGCAAAGGAAATGAGATACACAAAAAAGTCAATTTTATTTCTTAGTAGCAATTTCAAGGAAAGGCCCAGTGTGAGGAGGAGGTTGGCTGAATGGAAATAAGTAAAAAAAAATGAGCGAAATGAAAAAAAGTCTCCATGCTTTGTCTCTTATTATAACTGATAAAGGAGAATGACAAGAGATGGCAAGTCAGGTTAGCGTGTGCTATTAAGATTAAGAAATTATATTGTTCACACAGTTTTTAAAGGGAGATGATGAATATCCCAATGAACTTCTCCAATTTCATCCCCAGTTAGAGTAACTAAATAAAATACTATTTACCAACAACTAGACAAGGCTGCACATATTTACTAACTCCATTGGAATGATATGCGCAGGAGAGAACGGTAATAAAAAAATTAGAAGATGGAAAGTTATTGGTAGACTTCACGTTGGTAGATTGTATTATGAATAGGAGCCTGCAACCCGGGCCTCTGAGAAGTAAGAGTAAAGAAAATGCATTTTAGCAGGTAGGAGCTATTGAATGCCCTAGGACAGGGGTAGGGAACCTGCGGCCGAGAGGCCACATGTGGCCTCCTCTGTCCTTGAATGTGGCCTTTTGACTAAGTCTAAGTTTTACAGAACAAATCCTTTTTTTAAGGGGATTTGTTCTGTGAAGTTTGGATTCAGTCAAAGGGCCACACTTGAGGATCTAGAAGGCCACGTTTCGCTTTGAGGGCATACGTTCCCCACCCTTGCAGCACAATGAACAAAATCTCCAATGACCTAGGGAAGGGCTGTCCAACCTTAGGTTATCTTAGGGCCACATTAATACAAAATAATTATTCGAGGGCCACACCCAGAATAAAAAATATAGTACACTAATAGAAAGTGGGGGAACTTCATTAATACAAAAGCAAACACAAAACAACAAAGCGACAACACGACAGTATAAAGGTAGGTGGATACTGACTAATCTGCATCATACAGACGGAACACATCCCACAGATCAATTGAAAATTCTGTGCAATGCAACTGGGAAATAAAATATACAGGCAATGGGGCATAGAAATCTATCTTGCCCTATAAGGAAGTAAGGGAAAAGAGGATGGGGCGGGGAGTGGGGTGACAGAAGGGAAGGCTGACTGGGGAATGGGGCAATCAGAATATATGCCATCTTGGAGTGGGGGGGGAGGGTAGCAATGGGGAGAAAATTTGTAATTCAAAATCTTGTGGAAATCAATGCTGAAAACAAAAATTATTAAATAAATAATTAAAAAAAGAAAATTCCATGCAATATGTTTCATCCGTAATACTGCTTTAAAACACCAAAGAAAATTAACATCAAAGAGATGATTTATTAGAGATAGAATTTAAAAATCTAATACATATTCCATGCAAATTATTATTTTATTTTTTTGCTTGTGAAAATTAAAACCCACAGGCGGGCTGTATAAAATCTCACTACGGGGCCAAAGCCCTGACCTAGAGCAAGCCAATTGATCTCTCTAGGCTTACTTTCTTATCTGTGAAAGAAAAGGTTTAGGCTGGATTATCTCTAGGTGGTTCAGTGGATGGAGGGATGGAGTACTGGGCTCAGACCTAGGAAGATCTGAATTCAAGTACTGCTTGAGACACTTATTAGCTGTCTGACCCTGGGTTAGATACTTAAGGCTTCAGCTTCCTCGTGTGTAAAACGGGAATGATAAAAGCACCTACCTCAAAGGGTTGGTGTGAGGATCAAATGAGACAACATATATAAAGTGTTTTGTAAATCTTAAAGCCCTGTAGAAATGCTAGCTATGACAAGTTTCCTAAAGCCATTGCTCTGTGGATCACAACAAAATGTGGCAAGTCCTCAAACTGATGGGAATACTAGATCATCTTACTTGCCTCCTGTGGAACTGTATGCTGGACAAGAAGCAACAGTTAGAATAGAACATGGAACAACCGATTGGTTTGAGATTGGAAAAGGAGTACAACAAGGCTGTATATTGTCGACTTATTTATTTAACTCACATGCAGGGCACATCATACGAAATGCCAGGCTGGATGAATCAAAAGCCATAATTAAGTTTGCCAAGAGAAATATCAACAATCTCAGATATGCAGATGATATCACTCTGATGGGAGGAAGTGAAGAAGAATTAAGAAACCTCTCGATGAGGGTGAAAGAGGAGAGTGTAAAAGCTGACTGGAAGCTTAACATAAAAAAAAAAAAAACTAAGGTCTTGACAACTGATCCCAACACTTCCAGGCAAAGAGAGGGAGAAGAAATGTAAGCAGTGTCAGATTTCATATTTTTGGGCTCAAAGAGCACTGCAGATGGTGACTGCAGCCATGAATGAAAAGATTCTGGGAGGAAAGCTATGGCAAATCTGGACAGCACACTAAAAAAGCAGAAATACCACCTTGCTGACAAAGGTCAAATAGTCAAAAGCTATGGTTTTTCCAGTAGCAACGTAGGGCTGTGAGAATTGGACTCTAAGGAAAGTTGAATGCCATAGAAATTGATGCTTTCAAATTCTGGGGCTGGAGAAGACTTTTGTGAGTCCTGTGGACAGCAAGGAAACCAAATCAGTCGGTACTTAAAGAAATTAATTCAGGCTGTTCACTTAAAGGTAAAATACTGAAGCTGAAGCTTAAATACTTTGACCACATAATGAGCAGATGGGACTCATTGGAAAAGAGCCTGATGCTGGGAAAGATTAAAGGCAAAAAGAACGGGGGACAGCAGAGGATGAGATGGATAGATAGTGTCATGGGAACAGTGAACATGAACTTGGACAGACTTCTGGAGATAGCAGAGGATAGAAGTGACTGGCATGCTATGGCCCTTTGGGTCATGAAGTGTTCAACATGACTGAAGGACGGCACAACAATAACACGTTTCCTCCTAGTCCTAAAAAGTTCCATTATTTTAAGCACTAGTAGAAAGAAAGATTTGGAGAATCATGGGACTAGATTTTTACAGCACTAGTAACCCTATTCCATTGGCATAATAATTTTGAGGACATGTATGCTTATGCCAAGGGAAAAAAACCAGCTCTATGTTAAGGGATTAGAGGGCCTTAGGCATAGTGAGTGTCCTTCTCACTCATTCTGCTCATGTCTGGGGTTGGGAAGGCTCTTGGGTAATTAGTAAATGAGGCAGAGGTCCACTTCTTTCCATTTCTACTTTGAATGAAAAGCATGGCAAATAAGATCCAGTTAATACAAATGCTTCATATTTTATAAAGGAATGAGCAACAAGCTCTCCCTCAGAGTACCTCTGAAGATGTCTCCCTACGTGGAAGAGGCCGAGGAGAGTAATTCCAGTCATGATGATGCAATGGAAATGCCTTCCAGAGTTCTTTAACTGGTTCAGCTCTGCTAACCACATAGTGATGAGAAGCCTTTTCAACTAGATTTGCATCTGAAACTTGGGGTGCTTGAAAAAGTCACTAGAGAGCAGAATTCCTTGGCTACCTCTTCTCCTCGAGTACTTTGAATCCTCTGACAATGGCGTGCAATGAGAGATGGTGTTGTAAAGTGAGGCCTTGAGACTTTTCCTCTCTAAGGCAGACATGGCTCCATAAAATTACAAATCAAGAGAGTGAGTCTCTGGGAAGAGAATGGAACTATAGTACTTCCTACAATAATATGCTTCACATATATTATTTTATCCTCAAATTACGCTCAAACAACACTGTGAGATAAGAAATGAAAATATCTCTCAGACAGAAATAATTAGCAAATCATTTTACAAATGGAGAAACAGACTCAGAGAGACTAAGTGAATTGTAAGAATGTCCATGGCTAGTAAATAGCAAAGTTAGGAGGTGTCCTGACTTCAAATACAATGTTCTTCCTACCATGCTTTGCTGCCTTGGTTCTCCCTCATCATCCCAGAACAAAATTAGCTTCATCTCTTCCTTCTTTTTCCCCCAGAAGGTGCTCAAGCCAGTAAGTTATGGCAAAACAAAACAAAACAAAAAACCAAAAAAAAAAGCGTAGTTTTAAGTGGATAGGGTAGTAACGATGATCAGGATGGCAGAGACAGCAGGAAAGAAAAACAAAAGGGTGGAAATTTTGTGCATGGAAATCACATTGTACTGGGCCTTGAGAAAAATGTTCCTTTCATGCAATAGCTATGTGGATAAGTAAACTTGCCTAATGCCACATAGATGTGTAGTAGCAGTGCCGGAGGTCAAACCTATATTATATCCTTGGACTCCACCTTCAGCCCTCTCTTTCCACTGACTGAACCACGCTACCTCTGTTTATAAATGTTGGTTGAATTAAACCTTTTTTTCTCCCTTGACTTAGGATTTTATCATTTAGACTTTGAGAGCCTGGATTGCTGAGGGGTTAAGAGCCTTGCTCATAGTTCATGAAGTCATAGATCAGGAGCTGGAAGAGTACTTAGAAGTCAGGTAGGTCAGGAAAAGGGGCAGTTAGGTGGCACGGTGTATTAGCTGCAACTCAGGAAAGCCTAAGCTCAATTCCAGCCTCAGACCACGCTATGTGACCCGTAGGCAAGTCGCTCAATATCGGTCTGCTTTCACTTTGCTCATCTACAAAATGGGACCTACCCTCGGATTATTGTGAGGAAAAATGTGACACTTATTTGTAAAGTACTTTTGCAAACCTTAAAGCACTATATACACACTACCTGTTATTATATTGAATGTGTTGAGAGGCAGAGCTTGAGCTTGGGTATTCCTGATACTTCAATTTAATCAGAAAGGGAGTCATTTAATCCCTTTCTTTGTTGAATTGAGTAAGACAATTGTGCCCTTTGTGTGTTGTCTAAGGTAGGCTCTGAGTCCTTACAATGATACAATGGGATTTGAATTAATCACGAAAGAAATACCTAAGTGCCACGAAGACAGGAATTTTCTGGTATTAAAAGTTTGCGTTTATACAAAGTAATGATGAAGGCTGTCTCTCATTGCACATCTCCTCTGTCCTCCCTCGGCCCATGTTGCACTCTAGGAAGCTGCCTCTTTTGCCCACCCCTATTTCTGGCTCTAGTAGGGCGGGGTGGTGCTAGCAGTAAATACAGTGAGTGATTTAAAAAATGGCTTTCCCCCTTTCCCCAGAAAACTCTTTGAGTAGGGGTCGGTTGTAAATTGGTCAACGGCTAAGGCAGTGAGGGAGAGAAAGGAAAGGGCAACCCTCGATGAGTCAAGTCCTTAATACTGAAATCCAAGCAGATGGTAAGTATTGCCAAGTGTCGGTTCTCCAGAGGAAAATGCTGCAACCTCATAAGAGGCACGGAGTCTAAGGACTTGGCCCTGGTCGCCTCTGTCACCCTGAGCCAGTGACACCTTTGGAAGCAACTCCTGCAAAAATTAGGGGTTTCTGAAATTAGCAGAGGCCCACGGGGTGAGGTCTGCCTCGAGTCCTTGGAGCTGACCAAGGACTTCCTTAATACCTTGCACCTCCAAGGACCTCTCTCCAGGTCGGGTCAAGAAGCTGGCTTTCTTGGTTAAGTTACCTTCCTCAAGAGCCTGGCTCTAGTAAGCCTAGGAGAGGAGGAAGGAGCGGGTGAGAAAAGAAGCTGGTGGCCGGGTGGGAAGGCGAGTCCCGGAGCCATGTGCAGCAGTCCGGCCTGGGGTCCCGACATTCTATTGGGCGTTCTGGGGAGTCGGGGGAGGTGCTGGTTAGCGCGGCCCTGACCCAGGCCAAACCCAGGGCTTCTGAAGTTGGGGGACGTTCTGGGGCTGAGCTCAGAGACTGGGGCGGCGCCACGTGCACGCTCCTGGAATTTGCTAGTCCTCCTCCCCATCCCACCCTTCTTTCTGTCTCGCTCCTCCTGCTAGCGAGCGGGCTGCAGCTGCAGCGGCGGCTAAAGCTCAGAGTCTTTAAAGCCTCTGCATGGGGTGGGAGCGAAGCCGGGTTTGTTGGAGGTGGCGGGGCGAAGGCAGAGGAACAGGCATGAAGGGACCCTCAGTCTGCCCAAGCGAAGCCTAAGACGTCGGCCTAGAGGTATTGGTGCAGAGCTTCCTCTCCCTAAGAAGATATGTCTAGGACACGCAGCCAAAATGTGTATGTAACAGAGACCGACAGAGTCGCAGTCCAGTTCTCTTTCCAAAAGAGGGACGTCTCCTTTAAGGAGGGAGCCCTGGGTTACCCGGGGGGGCGGGACACCCTGTGCAAATAGAGACAGCTGCAGAAGCTGCTCGCGAGCGATGCTCTTCTTCACTTTCTGCTCCAGCTCCCGCCGCTGCTGCCTCTCTTTCTCCACCTCCTCTTCCTCCTCCTCTTCTTTCTCTTCCTCCTCCTCTTCCTTCTCCTCCTCCTCCTCCTCCACCAGCTTGCACGAGAGCTTTTGTTTTCCCGGAGCCGAGGAGAGAGCTGCTATGTCCGGAAAGTTCCCAGAGGGATCGGCTCGGGCCACGCTGCTTGGGCTCCGCAGGGATTCCCCGGGCTTTGTCCTTTGTCCGAGGTGAGGCTTTGGACCCTTCGCGTGCGGTTTTCCTTGGTGCTGGTGGTAGGGAGGGTCCTTGAAACGGGGCTGCTGAGGGTGGGAACGCTGGAGGGCTTTCTGTTCTGGGGCGTTTCTCGGAATGCGCCTGGGTACGTGGGAGCCCGTGGCAAGCAGTCTGCCTGAATTTGCAGAAGTTGGGGCTGGGGGCTGGGCATTTTCGGGCACCGCGAACCTAGTTGCAGTTGGAGACATCATTTTCTGCAGCGGAGCCCCCTTCCGCAGAAGGAAGACTCCTGGCATCAGTGGCTTTTCCAGAG
This sequence comes from Trichosurus vulpecula, assembly GCF_011100635.1. Classification (NCBI taxonomy): domain Eukaryota; kingdom Metazoa; phylum Chordata; class Mammalia; order Diprotodontia; family Phalangeridae; genus Trichosurus; species Trichosurus vulpecula. The sequence goes on from NC_050579.1 coordinate 174,007,188, forward strand.
GGAATGCCACCCAGTGGACTGGGTGGGCACTCGTTTTCCCTGACACTTGCCCCTTCTCTTATAGTCTTTTAAGTCACTAACCCTAACCGCCCCCCCCCTTTCCCAGAGTAGGGGAGATCATTAAGCAATTAGGCCTTCTTGGAAATCAGTGTACTTAGTACAGTTTGGCATATGATTCCAGACCTTTCAAGTATCCAGAAGGTTGGGAATGAGAACTAGAAAAGATCTAGAAACCTTTTGAACCTTAGGACAACGTCCTGGCATTTTCGTAGTTAAATATCACAATGTTTTATTAACTGGTATCTGTTGAAATAGGTGAAGAATTGGTTTTGGGGAGAGGGAGTTTGGGAAAGGGGGATAGGGGCATACAATACCTTTTAATATTATTTGAACTGGAGGCAGATGTATATCTGTGTCTTTCATTGTTTCCTTAGTTAAATTCTTAAGGCAACCTTCCTTTCAGATTGTTTTCTTTAGCTGATTCCCTTCCTCCCCTCTCTCTCTCTCCTTCCCCATTTTGGAATTATGCAGTTTTGCAGAAAGAGCCTTTTTCTCTGGGACTCGGGCTTTTTACTAAGGATAACCATAGTAATAGAAAGAACATCCCTTCACACTAATATTGTCCCTTCACCCCCCACACCCTCCCATTCAAGTTATAAATGAGTCCCTACTGTGAAATGTAGACGACGTACTAATGCATGTTGGAAATCCAGGAATTCCTCTAATCATGCAGCAGTGTCCAGTGAAAATGTAACAGTATAATTTTACCCCCTTCTCTTTTTATATTTACCAGTATTTCCTCTTTATTTTATTTGGTGAATTTGCTTTTCATTCAATTTGAGTTTAAAAGAGCCTAAACTGGTAAAACCCTATTATATCCAGGAAAGATAATTGGAAGGCATCACCTGATGTTTCACTTGTCTCAGATGATTTTGCTGAGAATATTGCTTAGTTAAAGGTAAAGGTCTTGATGAATCCAAAGATGGTGTGTTTCAACATATGAGTTTTTAGCATGATGTGATAGAAAAGGCTTTTTGGTCTGGAGGTAAGACAACTCAGGTTGACATCTTGGCACTGCTTCTCACTGTGTAACCTTGTGCAAATCGCAACTTCTCTTGGCCTCTCTTTCTTTATCTGGGAGATGGATAAAGTCATAGGATCTTAGATTTAGAGTTGGAAGGAACTTTTAAGGCCTTTTAGCCCAACCCCTGCAATTTATAGCCAGAGGAAACTAAGACCTTAAGGTTTCTTTCAATTCCAAAAGCTTATAATTACTATAGTTCTCATCTTGCTGCTAACTGGCTGGGTAAGTTGCTTAACTTCTTTGGATCTCAGTTCCCTCATCCCTAAAATGAGGGCAGAAGCAAAATTTTGTTGACATTTTTGTTTAAAAAAATGAATCAAGAACATTTTATAAGGTGAAGAGATTGTGTAAGCTGAACCAAAGAAAGTAGTGGCATATGGGATTTTTTTAAGTGTGGGGAAGGGGGTCAAAAGAATTATTTTGGCATCTGTCTTGATTATACTGTTGCATCTACAGGGGAGTATAATGTGCATGCTTTCACAATGGATTGATAGGGATTGTAGGAGAGAAGTTCTAGTTGTAATAGGAGAATTTTTACAGAATATCATTCCAGAATAAACTTATAATACTTGTAAACTATATTTGGACAATATATGATCTTTTCTGATCACGATATTTTCACAAACCTTTCAAAAATAATAGGACATTTCCCCTTTGCCCCCAGACAAAGTATTTTCAGCACCTGAAAATTTGTGATGAGCTGAAAAAGATTTGAAAACCAATTACTTGGGGTTAAGTCAAACACTAAGAAATTCCCACAAAACTCTGGTTGCTTCTTTATTTCAGAATTTCTGGACCCTAGAGGAAAAACAATGAAGCCAGTTTCATTATAATGGGTTCACAAGCTGCTTTAATTTAGCTCCTAGGATTTTATCGATTGGTTCTTCCACATTGAAATTTTGGAGTTGAGTTTATTCTTTTTGATGGATTTATAATAGATGTTTTGTGAGTGCTTCTCTTTGAATGTTTTAAACATTGTTATGAAATGTATATTCACCTTCAGCCATCACTGACAAGATTAAGCCTTACTTGCTAAATCATATGCCTAAAGAGCTGAGCTATAGGCGTTAGAAGCAGTCCCTAGTGACTATCATTTTTTTGTTAGTATAAATTCCTTTTAATACTATTGTTTGTGTCATTTGTTTTTATATGCTAACTCTTGGCATGACTTGGTCAAGGGCCACAGACATAAACAATCACCACTAAGAGGTGTTTTTGCCCCCAGACTCTTAAAAGGTATTGTTTCTTGTCACAATATAGTTATACCTTGACAGTGTTTGCTTATGCCTAGCATTACTCAGGCATCTCTGATTTGCTTTCAGAAGAGTTCTCTTCATAAAATGATGTCCACCAAGGTAAGTTTTTCTTCCTAGAGTAGCTCCTTAAATTTGCTGGAGCTTTTTCCTTTTATCTTTAGCCATCAGCATCTGGAGATTTATCGGGTAGGATTAAAGTCACCTCCTTGGGAGCCAAGTTATAGATAGAGAAGTTTGAGTATTCCATTTTGGGAAACATTGTATTAGATATTAGAATTGAAAGAAGGGCCAATACAGAGATTGCTTAAGTTCAATGTATTTTAAAGTCCAGTAATTCAGTGACAGATCAACAACCAACATCTCTGTCTGACTTCTGTCAGATGGTACATCATCACTGATACTTAATTGCCAAATCTGAGACACACACACACACACACACACACACACTCTTATGCATGTATGTATGCATATATACATACACATATACACATGCATGTGTAATACATATGTGTGTGTGTATAAAGTCAACTGAAGCAGTAATTCCTAGATTTAGGGCTGGAAGGAACCTAAAGGATCATCGAGCCCAAGCTCGTCCATTTTACAGAAACCTGGAGAGGTTAAATGACTTCAATTCACTGAGTATTAAATGAGCATCTTTTATGTCCATGGCACATTCTTAGCACTAGAAAAAAATAAAGACATGATCCCTCAGTTCATAAACAGCAGAGCTGAGATTTGAACCCAGGTTCCTTAATTCCAAATCCACCAACCTTTCTGTTGTACTACCCTGCCTATTTGACTACCCAGACCAACATTTGAGGGTATTTTTTTTCACTTACTAGTGTGATTGCAAGACATGTGTACATATTTTCTGTAAGTGCCCTTTGTTGTCTTACAATTGAGGATTTTTTATATTTTTTAGTTCAATTTGACAGACACATATTCATCAAGTACTTATTGTGTTCCAGACGCTGGGATAGGCACTGAATATTGAAAGACAAAAGTAAAAAAGTCCCCTCCCTCTTCTTAACTTTGGCAGAAAACCTCTTAAGAGCAATTCAGTTTAAAGCTAAACACTCATTTTAAAATTTATTCTTAGGGTTTGAGAGTATTTGATTTTTTTTTTGCTCCCATATAATTACATGATTGAAAAACAAGGAATTGGTATTTTTTTTGGCTATTGAACTAAAACCATAGTATTTTAGAGATGGATGGGGTTTTGCTAGTTGACAATTTTTTTTAACTTGACATTTTCTTTTTTAGGTCAGATGTGACTTTAATTTGAACTGGATTTGACTACAAAGTGTAGGTACTTTTTCAACCACAAAACACAAAGAACATTCCCAATAATTTGCAGTGTGGGCAGGCTTACATACTCTAGTGAAGGATTGCTTCAAGCATTGAGCCATGTTTGGAAAAGATAATTTTAGAAACTTATGGCTTTCTAGCAGTTTTCAGTCTCTGAATTTTATGAATAGGTTAAAATACCTATGAGTCTTTTAAAAAAGGTAACTTTGAATAGCTATTGAAACCAACTTATGTCTTCCACTTCCTTCTGCTCCCTGTTGATTACTGTAAAACATATTTCTAGCCAAATTCTTTGGAGGGTTCACCTACAAAAAAACTCATTAGAAAGGAAAATGGCTGTTAAGATAACATTTATGTAGGTTCACAGATCTAGAAATCTTAGAGATTTAATTATCATTAATTAATTATTTGATTAATTAATTAATTAATATTGTACAAATTGTGTTACCTGAAACACCTTCCAACCAAGAAACTGAGGCACAGAGACTTGCTCATGGTCACATAATTAGTAGATAGCAGAGCTGTGATTTGAACTCCCAAATTTAACACTCTTTCCACCTATCATACTGTTCGATGTGCCATAGAGTATACCAGACTTGCATTTAGGTCCCAGTTCCGCCATTTTTTAGACATGTGGCTGGAGATAGAGATCTTTTCTGATCCTCTGTTTCCCCAGCTGGAAAATGGGAATAATTAGACTCTATTTTCTTTTTCACAAGACTTTTATGAGGCAAGTGATTTTAAAATTGTAACCTTTGAGCCATCATTACTGTGTGTAATTTTGCATGGTTGTTATAAATGACAGAATTGTAAATTTGGAAGTAACCCCAGAAGGCATGTAGTCTGACCTCCTCCCTGTTACAGCACTCCCTTTTACTACACACTCTGTCATTATTCCTTTGCTTTTCTATTTCCTGTGATGGAGAACTCACTGGCAGCCTGTTCCATCATTGGACAATTGTAACTGTTAGAAAGTTCTTCATATATTGAGCCTAATCAGCCTCTCCATAAATCCCATCCATTAGTAGTAATTCTAGTATTATCACAGTGCCTGATATCATCCAAATGGAACCCAACTAAGTTGGCTTGATAACGATAAGATATTTTTTTCCATTGTTGAAAACCTTTATTTTTGAACTGTGGTTAAAACCTAGACTGATTGCTAAATCTATTCTCTAATTTTTAAATTCTATAAATAAGAGTTAATCTTTAATGTAAATTTTGGTTTCCCCTTCCCTCCCCCCCCAGGATTTGAACACTAGTTTCTTATCTTAGATTCTTTGTCCCAAAAGATGTAGTTTAGTTGTAATCTCAAAATTTTGAAAATAATGTTAAAGGAAGCTTTTTTAAAATGTAGAGGCCTGTAAGAATCTCATTATCAAACTCTAGCTGACCAAGTGGCAGGGTTTAAGGTTGTAAAAAAAATAGAGGTAAATTCAGAACCAGAGTTTTTATTGGAGTTAATTATTGGCCAAATTCAAGGTGCTTTGGATTCAGAGCAGTTCTTAATGATTTTCAGTAAAAGGGCCTCAAATTAGAATCACTGAGCAATCTTTTGAGTGCTTACTATGTACCAGGTACTATTTTATACTTTATAAAAGACTCAGGCCATGTCCACAAGTATCTTACAGACTAATTGAGAAGATAGGACACAGTCATATTCAACACTACAAGAGAAGAGTGATTCCTTTCTTTGTTGCCAAGCTCCAGATAACAAAATATCCACAAGGTAATGCATTCAGTTGGCCATATTATTAAATTTTGTACTTAGAGGGATTGAGAGAAAGATGGAATTATTATGGGTTGGGGTATTTAGGCAATGCTTTAGTCAGGTGAAGGAACTTGGGTTTGAAAAATGAGTGTCTCAGAAGAGTGAAGAGAATTGAAGAGAACATTCCAGGTATGATATTGACCTTTAGGGTCAAGCAAGAAACTGACAATAAAAATCCTGTCATTTTAACATGAAGAAGGAAGAGGAGGAAATAAGCATTTATATAGTCCCTACTGTGTGTCAGGGTGCTAAGTGCTTTACAGATATTATCTCATTTGACCCTCATAACATCCCTTCGAGGGAAGTGAAAAAAATACCTTGTTAAAGTGTTTATCTCTTTCCTAACCCCACCACCACAATATTTCCAGATCCCCAGAGACAGCTCTAAATCTATTATCCTCTAGCCATCTCTATAAAGCTAATAGTCTTACCGTTCTCCTTAAGTAATATTGTACAAATTGTGTTACCTTTTTAAACATCTGAAACCACCAGAATAAGTCTCCATTTGAGAGCATTCACTGTCATAAGCATTTTAAATCCATAACCTTTTTTGCTTTCCTTGGCATTCTCAAGATCCTTTGCAGCTGAATACAGGTTCTGTACTTAATGTTTTCCCACATTTTCATTCTGACTAGTACAGCAGCTCTTATAAGTGGGGTTAGTAGGGGAACTTTGAACTTTCCATGATGATAATATCATCCCTTTAATTAGTACTTTATGTTTCTAAGTCCTCTCCTTATGGGACTTCTCCTGATTTCCCCAATTGTTCATACTTCCCCAATTTGCCTCAAAATTACTTTTGTGTTTATTTGGTATCAGTGTTGTATTTATCGTGTACTTGTTGTTTCCGCTCAATAGAATTTAAGCTTCTCGTGAACAAGATTGTTTTCATGCTGTTTTCTGTCTTCAGTATTGTATCATAGTGTATAGAAAGCCATTTGGAAGAATTGGATTCACATCCCTCCTCTAACACATACTGGCAGTGTGATCTTGGACAATCACTTTACCTATCCATGTTGCAGGTAACTCTATGATTATACCACATTGCAGTGAAGATTTCTGTTTGCACTGGTGAAAGGAGTTTCCTATACCATTGAAATCATAGGTCTAGCCCCTGTCCTTAGTATCTAATACAGTGCTTGGCGCATAGGAGGCATTTAATGAATGTGTGTTAGATTGAATCAAGTTGGACACATAAACTAGGTAGCATGGGAGTTCTCTCCATTTAGCAGGTAAGAAAATTGAGAATTAGGTTAAATAACTTATCCAAGGTCACAGAGCTAGTAAGTGTTGAAGTGGAATTAAAACTCAGATCTTCTGACTCCAGGTCCCGTAATCTCTCTACTCCCTGTCCTGCTTCTTATCTATACTTTTATTCTTGTTGAGGGAACAAATCCTAATGCTTTAGTGATTTGGCTAATTAAAAAAAATTCTCAAGGTACCTTAATATTCTTAATTTCACATGTAAACAAATTGCTACCCCCTTCACTTTCATTATTACTTATGCTTACTGACATCTGTGTGGACATCTTAAGGAAGGAGTGGGGATACATAAATTTATAGGGAATGAATGAATCTGCATAATCTTTAGATTTTGTTATTTTGGAGCAGTAATAAAGCCCAGAACCAAAATGATAGATCTTCTGTACCAAAAAGAAAAACCATTTCTATACAAACATGGTATCATGTTGCAGGGGTTCTGGAGTCAGAGGATTTGGGTTTGAATCCTAGCTTTGTTACTGTGCAAGTCCCTTAGCCTCTCTAGGCCTCAGTTTCTTCATCTGTAAGAGGAGGGGGTTGGGCTAATAATTGGTTCATGTCACTATGCCCCAACACTTTCAATAGCTCTCTTTTGCCTGATGAATAACAGTTAAGCTTCCAGAAGACAGAGCAACTGTCCCCTTCCTTGCTTCCTCTCTTGTTTATATACTAAAATATGGCTCCCCCTACCTTCAACCCATTTAGACTGGCTGAAGCTTGCTGGTACTGTATATAGTTGTAGTGGGTGATACATGGGAGTTTTTCTTCCTTGGTAGGGGTAAATCGCTATCTTTTTATTTTTAAAAAAGAAAGGAAAAAAACCCTAACAATTGGCAGGCCTAGAAGGTGGCAGGAAGCTTGGTACCCAGACATCACTTTGGCAACTCTAGCAGATGTATTTTTAGTCTGGACAGGGTCTGGCTGGAGATAGAGGGAAGGTGGTGCTACAATGAAATAATTTGGGTGTTTCATAACTGAGCCCTAGTGCATTTTGTACCATGTAAATTTTGCATAAAACTAGAGATGAGGTCAGAAGCTACGTCTTCTTTGTTGTACCTTTCCACTCTAACAGTATATTACTTGCCTTAACACATTCTGGTCCAGCCACACTTTCCTTCTTGCTATTATGTATGACACTCTGTTGACTCTGTCTCTCTGTCTTTGCAGGCTGTCTGTCCTTCATGACTGCAATACACTCTTCACTTACTTTCCTTTTCTTTCAAATTTTTTTTCAAATTTTTCTTTCAAAATTCATCTTGAATATCACCTCTTTGGTACAGTAAAAGGAGCCCTGACTTGGTAGTTAGAGGATCTTGGTTCAGATCACCCTTATGATAATGTCTGTGTGACCCTGGGTAAGTTACTTAATCTTCTTGGATATGTTTCCTCATCTATAAAATGAAGAGGTTGAACTAGATGGACACTGAAATTGCTTCCAGCTTTGGCTCTACAATCCTTTTATGTTAAGCCTTTCCAGATCCTCACTGCTAGTCACCGCCCCCCCCCCCATTCTTGTATTTATGCATTTATTTAGTTCATATTTGCAATTTGTATATACACACGTGTGTATACTCATATAAACATATTCTATCCTTGCCTAATCTATCTCCTTTGATAGAATGTAAGCTCCTGGAAGAAAAGGGCTTTTTCTTGTCTTTTTTCTATTGATACAGGATGGGGAACTAGTGGCCTCGAGGGCACGTGTAGCCTATTAGATCCTTAAGTGGAGCCTTTTGACTGCCTCCAAATTTTACAGAACCCCTGGCTTAGCACATAGTAGGCACTTAATAATTACTGACTTATTTGTATCTTTTGTAGTGCCTTACACATAATTGTATACGATTGAGTATAAGCATTTATTGAAAATACGTATGTCTTTTGAAAGCATATTCATGTCCTTTGCTGAGAATGGATTGTCTTCTGAACCTGTAAAGCGAAGGTGATTATGAAGTAATTCTAATGGACTATGATAGTGGGTCACATTAAATAAAGGCGGGTTAGCTGCTTGAATTTTTTAGCCTGTTACTATGTTCCTTTATCATTGAAGGACTTTAATATAAAAATGATGAAGAAAACATATATTTTACAGAAAATATATATTCATATATTACATATATTATGTAATACAAGCATACATAATATATAATATGCTATACATGTGTGTATTACACTTAATCATTTTAAATTGAAGATTGCAGTGCCAGAAGCTCCCATGTTTTACTGTTCAGAAGAAAAAAAGGTACTGTCTCCCTTTGCTGTAAAATAGATGTCTAAAGTAACAAGTGGCACTTTCATTTCTCTTTCTTAAAACAGACATACATGTGAAGTGTAAGTCTAAAAATAAATACACATGTTTAAGTCTGAGGATTTGTTAGGGTATGTTAAATACCATTTGTCATATTGATCAGAATGCATGGCAGCATCATGTTTAATGGAAAGAATGTTGTACAAGGAGGCAAAAGACAGATTCTGCCATTAAATTGCTGTATGACCTTGGGCAAATAGCTTAGTTTCTCTAGGCCTCAGTTTCTCACCTGTCAAGATGGAGGGTTAGGCTCGATTATCTTAATGAATCATTTGTGACACGTTAAACCTTAGAAATCATATAATCTCTTTTCATTTTATAGATATGGAAACTGAAGCCTAGAGAAACCCAGCCTTTAATGTCTCACACTCCTCTTTCCACATTAGCTCATGACTAGTGGTAACATAACTGAGTTATGTCTTTTTGCTTAACAAGGTTAATTGTGTGGAAAATTATTTTGCCAACCTTGAAATGCTATATAAGTGAGGTGTTATTATTTTAGTATTTTTTACTTCCAGTCTGTCCAATAATTTTACTCTCTTGGAGTCATCACGGTTTGATGGTATTTTGTATTAAAAAAACAAAAGCATATGAGGTATCGCTCTACTTTGGAACCATGATGACACCAAGATATTAGAATTGTTGGGTAGGCTGAAGGCTTAAGAAACCAAAATAATGACTTACATCTATAGCGCTTTAAGGTTGGCAAAATACTTTCTATATAACAACCCTGTTAAAGGGGGGCGTTACAAATAGTCATTCCTATTTTACATGTGGGGAAAATGTGAAAAGAGAAACAAAGGAGAGTTAAGAAAGTATTACCTCTTAACATAAAGAGAGTTACGTTTACTCTAGATACTGACAATACCTCAAGTGAATGCAGAACCACACCTGACAGGTTAATGTGCCAATTTTTGTGAAGAGATAGATTTTTTTTTCACATGGATAGATTATTTTTTTAGGCTAACGTGTACTTTACCTCAAAATAGAGCTTGACCTTGAAAGGGAGCAAGAGTTAAATGAATTTCTTTGGAGGTAAGAGTGTAAAAAGAAACTTCAGATATTTTTCTGGCAATTTTGTGAAGGAAGTGAAACAGTTAACTTTTTATTCTTCCTAGTGATAGAGCGGAAACTCTGAAATTTTCTTAGTCTTAACCTGCCTTAGTGTAACCTTGAATTATTTTCTTTGTAAAGATGCATTTTCAGTAATGTGATTTGATCTCTATCTAAATTTGTGTATTAATTAACCCTTTTAGATCCTCCTGCTCCATTGATTCCTTGTGGCAGAGAGATGATGATATATTCCCCATAGCTCTGAATACTGAAGCAGGACTTCTTTCGGGCCCTACCAACTTCAAAAGTTTTTTTAGATGGATTGTCAACTAAAGATTAGTCTAGCTAAATTTGCAGAGATGTGTCACCAGAAGGTTGGCCAACAGAGGTTTGTTTGTTTTTTTGGCGGCGGGGGGCGGGGGGAGTTGACACAGCAATGCATTGTTGTCTGGTTATTGGATGACTTATGATCTGGGTTTGTGGAGGGATTACTCACCTAAGTAAAATTATGGATTTTTAAAACATTGACCTGTACTAGTATAATCTTATGTCACTGAAGTCTATGGTTAGTCCCCAGATGTTGTGTTGCCCAATAGGTTTAACTTCTGTCATCAAAACTTTTTTCTCTACCAAATGGTGTTATGCTTTCTGTAGCACTTGCTAATGAGGAGTGAAAGTGGTCAAGAGGGGGCTTAGGAAGGCAAGGAAAAAAGAGCTCTGGAAAATCCACATGCTATGTATTAAGTGGCAGTGTACACACACACACACACATACATATCTATGTACATACATATAGATTTCAGTTATATGTGTAAGTCACTGTCTAGACTCAGGTTAATAAGCAAGGTGACACAGAGTTTGCTTTTGAAAATCGAAAATGAAGTTTTATGTGTCAAGACACGATAGCAGGGTGCTTAGACTGCTTCTTCACACTTCCTGGTTCCAATTTTAAAATCTCACTTTTCCTAGCAGGAACATTTTTCATTCTTGTCTGATATCTCTCTGCGGCACTGGTTCTTTTCTCTAAACACTAGTCCTCAGGTAGCATTTTTCAGTTTCATCAGGGGTTTAAGTTTACAAGCCATATTTAAGAAAACTACAGTGTCCATATTCTTTTTAAGTTTTCAGTTGCATTGTCCAATTTGCCAGTTTCCTGTAGTCACATCCAACTGTTTATTGCATCAGATTTCTGGGATTTGTCATTAGTAGGAAAAATTCAACATACCCTACTTTGAGTTCTGTTCCTCTCTTTCTCTTTTGATCTTTCTTTTAATAACCTGGATGACAAACTGTAGTGGGGTTGTTTTTTTTGTCTTGGTGGCTTATTTTTAAAGCAGGGAACCATTATTCAAAACTCATTTTAAAATGATTGTAGCATTTCAGCAGACTTTCTTTTAAAAGAAGAAAGCCTTTGTTTTTTGTTCCCCCCCCCCTCCTTCTTGGAATAAAAAGGTCTAAAATTTCTTTCAAGTGAATAGGCCAGCGGTGGGGAACCTTTGGCCTACTGGACCACATGTGGCCTTGAGGCCGAAGGTTCCCCGCCCATGAATAGGCTATAATAGAGAAAGCTAGATGGTGCAGTGGATAGAGTACTTACTAGACCTAGAGTGAGGGAGACCTGAATTCAAATGCAGTCCCAGACACTTGCTAGCTGTGTGGTTCTGGGCAAGTCACTTCACCTCTGCCTCAGTTTTATCATCTACAGATTGGGAATAATAGTTGCACCTTACTCTCAGAGTTATTGTGTGGACAAAATGAGATAATACTTGTAAAGTCTTTTGCAAACCTTAAAGTCCTATTTAGTCTGCCTCCTACCTCATTGTACCAGACTACTCAAAATTATGGCATGTCACCTTCTTCCTTATAAAGCTCCAATTTGTTTTGTCTCTTTGATATTAAAACTATCATTGGTTTCAGTAATACCATGTGGCCTTGACCACACCACTCCCAATTCCACAGAGAATTAATTCTTAGACAGATACCTTTTCTGATCCTGTTCCTTATTCCATTCCTACCTGGGAACGGGTGGAAAGTAGTCCACAGAAAACTTGTAATGGAAGATTCAGTAAACTTAGAGAGAAAGAATAATAAACTAATGACCTTCAAAAAAAGTGCTATTTAAATGCTAGTGGTTAGGGATGTGACCCTCATGATTGGTAATGATTGACAACTGATCTCGGGTGAAGGCGAGAATCTGTGTTTGTGTTTTTCTTAAACAGTGTAGAGGAGAAATAAAAACACAATAGTAGAACAAGGGATAATGGAGAAATGACTAAAATCAATGATTAATAAATTTTGATTAAGTCCAGTTGTCTTCAGTAAGGGCTTTATAAATTAATTTTTCATGTTAGTAAACTAAACACATCTATATTTCCTTTCTTAATGAAATAAGTTTATTTTCATTTTTTCTTAATTGAGTTCCACAATAATTTAGTAAGTGTTAATACATGCAAGTATTACACCTAAGTACTCCAAATACAAAGAGGAAAAATGATAGTCCTTTGCTCTCAAGGAGCTTATAATTGAAAAGAATGAGACTAGGGAAAAGAAATCTAACATACATATAAATAAGTAGGATGCAAAGTTCTAAAGGAGAGAGAGAGTCATATGGCTTTATATTTAAAGCTAGAAGAGACCGTAGCGGTTATAAGAGAGAGAGAGAAAACTGAAGAGAATTTGCTTTTAGCTGGAGAGATCAGTAGAGATCACATGGAGGAGGTAGCCTTTGAGCTTTACCTTGAAGAAAATGAAGGATGTCAGTAGGCAGAGATGTGGAGAATGGGTTTTAAAGGAGTAAAACACTGTATTTTAACCCCAGTTTATTCCCTTGTTTTCACATTTGAATGATTTATGTTGATCTGAAAGTGATACTGGGAAGTGAATGAAATTTTAGGTTTATGTATGAGAACTTTATAATTAATGGCAACCCTGGGATCCATAAACACAGGATCTTGTTCTAGGTTTTAAAAAAAGCTGTATTATAATGAGGTACTTCTGATCCTAAATTCCCTCAGAGGTTAGGTATCTAAGGCTAACCTATTGTATATAAAATTCCTTATTATGCAGTAGATTAGTGATGTGTCAGTATCTGAGATTTGTAAGGAGGAGGCAGCCTTCTTCTCTGCCAGCTCAATATCTGGGACTTAGGCATATGATTTCTCTGGAACCTGTGCTACTTCTTATAAATGTAAAATTCTGCTTATTCTATTCAATTCTAGCTCATGAATATTCAGTAAGAAATGCTTTCATCCCAGAGAAATTGCAGTGTTCTTTTTCTTAGAATATTTTTTCGTTCGTCATTGGGCAGTATGTCAAATTTTGCATTTGGACTGTCAAGTACAATAATTCCTGCTGTTGTTTACAGTTTATATGGAGGAAAAATAAGGAAATATATTTACCATTTTGCTACACCAGTATCAGGTTCTGCCTTGTACATTGTTGCTACTGGTGGAAACAAAAGGAAAAGTAGACCTTATCAGAGCGTAATAAAACTGTCAAATGTGCATGAGGGAATAAGCAGCGGGTGGTAGAAGATCTGGTAAGTAATAGATTGCCTTTTGGGAGGGATAGTGACCATTCTTCAGGTAATGGTCAATCTGTTGTCTAATCACTTTTGGTTTATGTCTACTTAGCTAAGACTAAGAAAATTTGGTTAGGAGAATCAGCCATGGACACTTAGTTGCAAGGGCAGGTCCCTCTCGTTTCATGCTCCCCTGAGCCAGCCACATGTGAGAGTTTGAAGGTTTTAATTATATTTGGCATCTTTCCACTGGAACTTGGAAGCAACCATCTTAGTTAAATGTGGTTTCACTTGTGACACTATCAGTGGGAAACCAGTAACAAACAAAAACCCTAGGGCCTCCACTGGGACACTTTATTTTTTTCTCCCTGGTGACTTCATGCTGTAAGAGAAAAGCCAAAGCTGGCTTCTAGGATACAAAATCATTTCATCACCTGGATTCTTTTTGTTTTAAAAGCTCTTTTATGGTGCCTCAAAAAGAAAATTCAACATTTCTTTATTAAAACAAATAGCACTTCCTTTCTAGCACCTTTTTTTTAAGAGTCAAGAAGTGAGCTATTTTATACCTAGAGATACTTCATGGATGCAGGACATTATAGGTGGAGTTCAGTCATATGGCTTTATATTTAAAGGTAGAAGAGACCTTAGAAGTTATCAAGTGTAACATTATCATTTTACAAATGAGGAAACTGAGGCCCATAGAGGTTAAACGACCTGCCCAGGAACACATAGCTAGTGTCTGAGGCAGGATTTGGACCCAGGTTTTCCTGATTTAAAGTCTAGTACTCTATCTACTATACGTGTGTGTGTTTATGTGTATGTGTTTGTGTTTAAAGTGCCTTACCTCAATTCATTATTTTCTACTTAACCAGAATATAGCTTATTTGTATGTTTGTTGTCTCTGTCATTAGATTGTGAACTCCTTGGAGACAGGAACTGTCTTTTGCTTCTTTTTATATCTCAGCGCTTGGCATAGTACCTGTACATAGTAGGTGCTTATTAGATGTTTAATGATTGAGTGATTAAAGTGTAGAAGCTGTTATTATAGTTCTTTGCTATAAACAAGCTTGATGTGATAGGTAAAAATACAGAATTAGGAAAAAGACAAATTAGGAGGTGGCTGTTCTTTTACAGGAGAAATTTTTGCTTTATGAAAAAGATTTACTAGGTTTCTTTTTCTTTTTGCCCCTAGGATTGATTACAATTAAGTTTCTGTTCAGCGGCTCAGGATAGTATCCGTTGTATAAAGCTAAGGAGGGCATCTAGCTGGCAGTGGAAAGAGAGCTGTGTTAGTAGTCAGAGGACCTGGGTTTGAATGTGCCCCATAGATGACATTTCACCTCACCAGGCCTCTTTTTCCTTATCTTTAAAATGAAGAGGTTGAACTCTATTGTACTTTTATTCTGCTTTCTAGAAATACCTGGTTTTGTTTTCTTGCTTTTTCTTCCCTCTTAAACGCTTAAAAAAGCAAACCCAGAAAGCCTTTCCTAAATAACAATAAAAACTTTTAGGCTTCTCCTTTTGGACCCATCCTGCCTACGTTAATCTGTGAGAAGCTTTACTGTATTTTTCATCCTGCCCCCTTTAGTCAGAGTGACTTTATTCTAATAATCAGTTATACTATTTCCCTCTTTTTTAATCTTTTTTCTGTTCCCATTCCTTCTGAGTATAAATAAGATTCATTTTCTTCCCCTCTTCCTAAAAACAAGATGTTAAAAAACAAACCAAAACAAAATCCTTCCCCTCAGTTCACTTCACCAAGTATTTATTAAGTTACTACTATGTTCTGGGCACGTAGAACATTGGGCCTGGAGTTAGGAAAACAAGTTGAAATTCTGCCTCAGACCCTCTATGACCTTGGGCAAATCTCTTGGAAAAATGGAAGAAACGATACTGGCATTCATCTCCCAGTACTGTTGTGAGGGTCCCATTATATGCATAAAATGTTCTCTAACCATAAAGCACAATATAAATTATTCAGAAAATTCTGCACATCCTTCAAGGCCTAGAACAAGTCCATGACTGCGGACTGACAACAATCTCTTCTTTTAGAGAAGCAGCTGGTGGCCCAATGAAATCATGAAGACATGAGTTCACGTATGACCTTGGGCAAATCCCTTAATCTCTTTTTGCCTTAGGAGCAAATAAGATATTTGTAAAGTCTTTATAGTGCCTGGCACACATAGTAGGCACTACATAAATACTAGCTATTTATTATAGCTGTTGTTGTTAAATGGCCCCTTCCCTCCAGTAGCTTAAATTCCCTTGACTTTGTTTATCCTCCTAAAACCATTCCCCATTCTCTCTATCCCTTCACTGATAAACTTCTGGAAATACTTTCTGCCTCCCTACCTACTTATTCTTCAGCTCAGGGAATCTGGATCTTTCCTCTATCACTTAATGGAAATTGCTTTCTAAAAGGTAACCAGTGTCCTGATAACTAAATTTCAGGTCCTTTTGTTAGTCCTTAGACATTCCCTTCAATATCTTATAGCCCGTCCTCACCAGGATATTCTCTTCTCTTTTGGCTTCTGTCACATTGCACAATCTTGGTTCTCTTCCTAATTCTCTCCTCTGTCTATTCATTCTTTCAGCTTGTACATAGTCAATGTCCCATGCCTACTGCTGGTTGAGGAGTTTATCCTTTCCACTCCTAGGGTCATAGGATTTGGACTTGGAAGGTACTTTAGAGATCATCTATTTTAACATTCCCTCCACCATTTCACAGATAGAGAAATTGAGATCCAGAGAGTTGAGGCAAACACCCTACAAGTAAAGTCAATATTTAAACCCAGGTTCTCTGACTCCTTCATTATCTGCATCCTGATGGGGAAGCCACCTGTGTAGGCTCCCTTGAGGAGTCATCGATGGGATTCTGAGGCTTTCTCAGGGGGCTAGAGCAGAGGTTCCCAAACTTACTTGGCCTACCACCCCCTTTTCAAAAAATTACTCAGCACCTCCCTGGGGTTAGGTTAGGTTAACCCTTATTTTTATTCAACATCCCCCCAATGGCACCTGAGGCTACTACTGCCCCCCTAAATTGTTCCAGAGCCGCTTAGGAGGCGGTATCACCCACTTTGGGAACCTATGGGCTAGAGGAAGTAAGGCCTGGCTTGAATCTTTTAGAGCCTTTGCTGCTTATGTGACCTGGGGCAAGTTATTTCTCTCTTCTGAGTCTCATTTTCCTTATTTTGAAATGAGGGGGTTGGACTAAACAATAAAAACTAGTATTTATGTAGCAACTTTAATATTTGCAAACCTCTTTATACGTTATCTCATTTGAATTTCATAACAATCCTGTGAGGTGGGTCCTACCAGTGTTTGTCCTCATGTTTCAGATGGGTGAACTGACTCATTTCTCCCTACGGTTGTCAGACCTAACTACTTATTCTTGAATGAGCATGCTTCAGATTAAAAAAAGAAAAGTAAAGAAAAGGGGGAAGGAGGATATTGTAGTTGATAAATAATGTTCTATCATAGCTTCTGCACAGGTGTCACTTGGAGCTCCAAAACCAAATTCTTAAACCCTGACTATTTCAAGAAATTCTTAGATTTTTCATCATCTTTTCAAGTGCCTCATATTCCTCCCCCACCCCCTCCCCCCCTTCATGGAGGTGTTATCAGGTCAAAACAGGTTTGTCATTATCTCTGAAGATGAGTCAGTATTGCTCTTCAAAATTAAAATTTTGAAATGGCATATAGTAGAGCAGAACAGTCTTTCAATCTGTGCTGTTTGTCTAAATTCCCTCTCAGGAAGAATGTTAGTACTCCTGTCTATTCCCTTATGTTCATTATTGAAATATACTCTGGCATTTAATTTTATTTGCATACTGTAGGACCAGGATTTTGAGTTCTTTCCTTAAATTTTAATTTTGTAGTTGCACAAATGGATTGTCTTCCATGAGGTTACCTGGGGACTCTGGTGCTGTTAACCTTACAAGTGGTGGAATTTGAATTTGGTAACAGAGTGCAGGTTTTTAATGGGGGAGCTGAAAATAACCCTGTGCTCCTCCTCTTCCTCCTCCTCCTCTTCTTTTCCTCCTCCTTTTCTCCTTCTCCCCTTCCCCTTCCCTTCTCTTTCCCTTTCCTCTTCCCTCCCCCCTTTTCTTCTCCTCCTCCATCTCCTCCTCCTCCTGTTCCTCCTGCTCCTCTTCCTCCTCCTTCATCTTCTTCTCCTTCTGGGATGGATGCTTTGGAGGCATTGTTCATTGTGATTGGGAAAATGAGGAAGACTATGGAGAGGAATAGAAGCCCCTCTGTATTTACCACATTTAGTTTGACCTTGGACTTAAAGTATTCCTCATGAGTGGAATGTACTTTTATCACCCCCATCTCTTAGAATTCCACCCATTCTTCAAAGCACATAGCTCAGCCTCCACCTAAACAAGGTAATTGCTTTCTCCTGTTTCCCAGCCCCGCCCCCGCCGAGTTATTAACATCTGCCTTCAGAAATTACTTTGTATTACTTCTTGTATACCTTGTATTTACTCAGTTTCATGTTATATCTAGCAAACTAGTAGAGTATAAGTTTTTAAATGAACTTTTTCTTATTGACTTCTATTTCATCACCTAGAAAAAAATCACATAATTTGAGATTTGGTGGCCATCTATTCCAAAATGTACAAAAGGAATCATGACTGTAACATACCAGACAAGGTGTTGTCTAATTTCTTCTTGAGGACCTACAGTTTGGGAGGAAACCACCACCTCCAGAAGTACCCCATTTCACTTTGGGCAGCTCTAATTGTTAGGAGGCTTTTTTTTTTCTCCTGAAATCAAGACTAAATTTATCTCTTTGTGCCTTCCAACCTCTGCTCTTGGTTCTGCCCTTTGAGGCCAAACAGAATGAGTCTAAGCCATCTTCCACATTATAACTATTCAAATATTTGAAGAAAGAAATCATGTTACCCCTCTGTCTTCCCTTGTCTAGGCAACATGCCCATTCAGTTCCTTCATATGACGTGTGTTCGAGGTCATTCACGATCCTGGTTGCCCTCCTCTGACTGTACTTAGTACAGTACAAAAACATATTAATTTTTTTTTGGCTGATGCAGCATACTGGTGACTTATTGAACTTGTAGTCTGATAAAGTTGATTTTTTTTTATACCCAAGTGGAACACTTTACATTTATCTCTGTTTAATTTATTCAGCTCAGTGCTCTATTCTGAACCCATCTAATTCTATTATTCTCTAATCCATATTTCTCCCTCTTCTCCACAAAACAGTATGAAATATTTTATCAAAAGCTTTAGTGAAATCTTGGGAAACTACATCCATAGAATTCCTTTAAACTATTTGAATAATCCCGTCAAAAATAAGAAATGAGCGAAGTCTAGCATAACCTGTTCTTGATGAAACTATGCTGATTTTTATAATCACCATTTCCCTATTTAAATATCTGCCAACCATCTCTTTAATGAATCAGTCTACAATTTTTCAAGCAATTGGTATCAAGCTTCCTGGAGAGACTATTTTCTCTCTCTCTCTCTCTTTCTCTCTCTCTCTCTCTCTCTCTCTCTCTCTCTCTCTCTCTTTAAATCAGTTTGTTGACTTTTCTCCAATCTTGTTGCAGCTCTCCCATTGCTGACAAGGGCCCAGCATTCCCTTCTGCTAGCTCTTTCATTGGGATGTAATTTATTTGGACTGGTAACTTGAATTTATTAAGGGCAACTATATACCCGTTTATCTTGCGTATATGAGTAGTCACTTTTATTCTGTCCTTTCTTGTCCAAAAAGAACATTCTCATTGGTAGAGAAAACATAAGCCAAATAAAAGTTAAGCTGTTCTGTTATCTCTCTATTGTCAATGATCATCTCGTCTAATTCATATAATACATCTGCCTATCCCATCTTTATTCTTATTTTCTCTAATACAGCTTTACTGATGTCATGTTTTTAAAGCAGTTTTCATCTCCCATTGTGACAATTGATTTATTTTGGTTAGATTTGTTACAATCTGTGTTTAAATGGTTCTTTTTCTCTTTTTTTCTTTTACAAAATCCATTTCTCATCTTTTAGCATTGGTAAATTTTTTATTGATAGGAAAAGTTAGTACCATTTTAGTTGCATACCATACTTCTTCCATCATTCCTATTTTTTGAATGAATGAAAATAAAAATTCCTATTAAGTGCTTACTGTATGCCAAGCACTGTATTAGGAAAACAAATGTGAAAACAAGAGTCTCTACCCTCAAGAAGGACATACATTCAAATGGGGGAGAGATAACATGTATAGGAGAGTAGTGCTTAAGGAAATAAGGTTTCATTAGGAAATCATTTGGATGGTAAGGGGAACAACAGAGAAGTTGATGTTTTGAATTTTGATCCTTGCTTTAATGATTTGGTGGTCTGTAGGCATACCACTGCTTTGAGAATGACTTGCGCATCAGTAACAGGTTTTTTTTGAGTCTGTTAACATCACAAAAAATGAGATTGGTATTTTATTTAGGGCTTGCTATGTTCATTGCCCTCCAGATTTTTGTTTTGATAAAAGTACTCAAAATCTGGAGATGTGAGACTTCATTGTAGTCTATGAGTCTTGGACCTCTCTTTATATTTTCTAGTTTCCCTCACCTGTGCTTAGAGTATCAAAGTATATTTTGATTTAATTCATAGAATTTCTTTATGTCTTCAACCTCTACAACAGATATTGACATATCAACAGAAATTATTTTCAGAGTAATATTTTGGAAATACTTAGCAATAGCACTGCAATATTAGACCATTAAACGTCCTGTGAAATATTGTTTTTTGATGTCTTCAAACACACAGTAAAACCATGTCCATTAAGTCTTTTATATGTTTCTCTGAAGTAAATATGAGCCATCTTCCCATTTAGTTGCAACTTTTGCCTTTTCATTTCATTTATGTTGCAAATGTCAAGATTGTTATAATTCACTTTCTCCAGGAATATGTCTTACTTGTTGGTTATTGGACAAGTATTGGATATTTAGAGTACTAAAAGCAAGCTAATATCTTTAGACTAAAAATTCTGTGATTCTTAGAATTTGTGGGGCGGGGAGGAGTAAGGGGAGAAAATTCTACCCCTCTCTACTGTCTCTATTCAGGCAATATCAGTTCTTTCTCTAGAGGTGGATAGTCTGCTTCATCATTAGTACTTTGGGATTGTCTTGGATCATTGTATTACTGAGAATAGCTAAGTCATTCACAGTTCTTCATTGTACAGTATTGCTATTACTTTGTACAGCTTCTCCTGGTTCTGCTTACTTCACTTTGTATCAGTACATGTAAGTCTTTCCAGATTTTTCTGAAATCATCCTGCTTGTCATTTCTTATAGCACAATAATATTCCATCACTATCATATACCACAGCTTGTTTAGCCGTTCCCCAATTGATGGGCGTCCCTTTGATTTCTAATTCTTAGCTACAACAAAAAGACCTGCTATAAATATTTTTGTATAAAAATTTTGTACAAAAACAAAATTTTCCCTCTTTTTGGATGTCTTTGGGATGTAGCCCTAGCAATGGTATTGCTGGAACAAGGGTTTGCATGTATTTATAGCCCTTTGGGTCAGTAAACATTCATTAAGCTCCTGTTATGTTCCAGACACTGTGCTAAGCACTGGGGATACAAAGAAAAGTAAAAGACAGTCCCTGATCTTAAGGAGTTCACACTCTAATAGGGGGGAGGCATCATGCAAACAACTATGTACAAATCAAGGCATGGGAGACAGCCATGGAGACAGGCATGGAGACAGGAGATGGCTTGTTATGTGTGAGGAACACTGTAGGTCAGTGTTACTTGATTGTAGAATTCAAAGAGTAGAATATAGTTTAATCAAACTTAGTTAACAACAGAAATATCCTAACCTAAGAGCTAATTTATGAATAAAAATAGTTTTTACATCATAATCACTTCCAGATAGTCATTCCGACGCCCACCTATCACTCCCATCCTCATTCTTCTCTTGTAGCAGCTCCATTGCTCAAGTAGAATCAGAGAAGTTCATTTCATCTTCTGTTTTCTGGGACCTCATGATTATTATAGTAAAGAATCTGGCCTTCTTTTATTCTTTGTTTTGTTTATACTATTTTAGTTATTACAGTGTTCTCCTGGTTCTGCTTACTTTGCTCTGTATCAGTTCATATGTTTTTCCCACATTTCTTTTAATATCTCATATTTCCTCTTCTTATTTTTTTCATTTAGTTGATAAGCATTTATTAAGTGCCAACTGTGTGTTAAGCACTAGGGATACAAAAAACATCAAAAGACGGCCTTGGATCTTAAGGAGCTCACCTGATTACACTGGTATAAGGAATTTCTACCAATGCAAATGAGTAACTCTTTTGCAGTTTATAGTTTTAGCAAGTTTCCTGAGGGACATTGAGAAGTTGAGTGCCTTGACTACTGTCACATAGCCAGTATGTGTCAGAGGTAGAACTTGAATACCATTTTTTGGAGGGAGGGATGTCTTTGAGGAGGCAGCTAGGTGGCACGCAGAGCCTGGGGCCTGTTGTCAGGAAGAACTGAGTTCAAATTCAGCCTCAGACACTTACTAGCTGTGTGAAGCTAGGCGAATCACTTAAAAGCTGCCTGCCTCAGTTTTCTCAACTGTTAAATGGGGGATCACAACAAGCACCTACCTCCTGGAGTTGTTGTGAAGACTAAATAAGACTATTTCTGAAGTGTTTAGCACACTGTTTGCACATAGAAGGCACTTAATAAAAAGTTTGTTCCTTTCCTTTCCCTTAATATACCTCTATGCCAAGCTGCCTTCTGTAAAACATACAGCATACAAAAGAAAAGGCCTATAGCTAAATTAGTTGAATCAGCTGCTTTAAACCAGAAAGTTCTTGAAGAGAAGGAATAGGAATGTGATAGTGGAGGCATACTACAGTGATTAGGGGCACTTAGTTTTCAGGGACTGAAAATTGATCCCCTGAGATGGTGATAGTAGTGAAATAATAAATACCATTGTAGCCAGATTTTATTATGGATATGGAATGTGGTATCAGAATTTAGCCATGTATTGGCAGATGGGGGTGCAGGGTTGCTAAGGAAACGTGTTAATATTATAAATGAAATGGCAGCTGAGCTGTCCCCAGAATGTCAGACAGCGTTGGAGGTGGTATTTTTAACCCTAGTGGATGGACAAAGAGATAAACCAGAATGGCACAGTTAGATTATATTGGCTTTCAGGGGTTGAATACAGAGTTCTACGTAGGAAATTTAAGATATTCCTGGGAACCAAATGTCTAACCCTTTCTGAAAGGTGATCTGAAGGCTTATTTCAGGGTGGGGAGGGAGCCACACTAACACTTTGTCATCTTAATGCTTCTGGGAACTAAGCACTGGGAATGTTTTGGCACTTTAAAAAATTGTGTGACTGATTTAATACTTTGTTTTTCTGCCTTTATGGAGTGCAGTACTTCAGTGATAACTGGCTTCTACTTAACACCCATCTCTGCTTGGTTGAAAGTAAGTGGTGATGCTGTATTCCCTCTGGAGAAGCACTGGCACTTTTCTAAGGAATAAGGCAGATTTGATCAGTTTTAAGACAACTTGTGTAGTAATGTGGATGGCAAAATTGAAGGAAAGATATTTTTTCCCCTTACATACTAATGAAATCATCATATTTTAAAACCAGGTTGACCTTAGAGTAGGAGTGGATTTTTTTTTTAATCTGGGATCCATGAACTTGTTATTTAAAAAATATTTTGGTAACAGTATTTCAACATAATTAGTCACCTTTGTAATCCTCTATATTTTATTTTATGCACTTAAAAGCAGTATTCTGTGAAGGGGTCTGTTTTTGGCAGCCTGCCAAAGAGTTCTGTTGACACAAAAAAGGCTAGGAATCTCTGACCTAGAGAGAAGTTATCTAGTTTCTTCCCCTCCCAGTTTTTATAGTTGAAGGAACTGAGGCCCAGAGAGAATTAAATGACTTTCCCAAGATCTGTAAGTGAAGAACCTGGGTCACAATCCCATGGCTTCTGGTTCCCAGTTCAACATTCATTCATTCTATTAGACCATACTCATACCTCCTTTATCTTCCTTTCTCTCTCTCTCTCTCTCTCTCTCTCTCTCTCTCTCTCTCTCTCTCTTTCTCTCTCTCTCTCCCTCTCTCTCCTTCCATGTCCCACTGTTTTTTTTAATCTCTTTGCTTCAGATGGGGTTTAAAAAGAAATCAATACATTTCAGAAACCTTGTAGAAGCAAGTAAATACCAGTAATTGCATTTATGGTATGTGGAAATTTTCACTCCAAATAATGGGTTCTAATATAGTTTTCAACTTGCAGTTTACTAATGGTGGGTCGTCCACTCTTTGGAATTATTTTTGGCAAAATGTCTAATTCCAGATTTGTTCCCTTCCTTCATCATTACTTGGTGTGTGTTCAGGAAAATATAATTAGGAAAGAAATTCTGCTACTGTGTACCTCACACAGTTATTTCTAGTTGCTTTTTTATTTTTCATGCTATTGTTTTCCTCCACAACAATAAGTGAAAAATTGATTGTAATAATCAATATGTGTGGGGTTCTAGGCAGTTTACACGAGAGGGGACCCTTTTAATCTGAAGCTAGATTTATTGGAAAGACTCATCACATAATCCCACCTCTTCAGTGAACACTGCTACCGCTGGTGCAGGCCCTTATTCATGCCTGTTGGTTGGTCTCCTTGAATCATCTTTTCCCACTCCAGTGCATGCTCCCCTCAGCTGTCAAATTGACCTTCCTAAAGCATAGGTCACGTTGCTATTGAAACTCCAGTGGCGCTCCCTATTGCCTTCAGTATCAAATATGAAATTCTGTGTTTAACTTTTAGGGTCTTTCATATCCTGGCCCTTGCTGTCTTCCCTTTTTACACCTTCCTTCCTTCCACACACTGCAGTGCAGTGACTCTGACCTTCTTACTGTTCTTCACTTGAGGTGCTCCATCTCAGGACATCTTTACTGGATGTCTGCTATGCCTCCAAAGATCCCTCTTCAGCTCCATCTACTGCTTTACTGGCTTCTTTAAATCTAAAGTCTCATCTTCTACCAGAAGCTTTTTCTGGTCCATCATAATTTAATCTTAGTGGCTTCCCTTTGAGATTATCTCCAGTTTATCCTGTATGTTTCCTGTTTGTATGCAGTTGTTTGCCTGTTGTCTCTCCCATTGGACTGTGAACTCCTTCAGAGCAGGGAGGGACTGGTTTTTGTCTTTCTTTGTATCCCTGCTACTTATCACATTTCCTGGCACCCGGTAAGTGTTTAGCAAATGCTTGTTGATTTGACTTATCTTGTGGGGAGCTAAATTGTATAAAGAAACCTTAAATTGAACCCAATAAACCATGTGAACCTATTAATTCAGGGATAAAAGGGAAATATGAAAAAAGAGATCTACTGTGACCAAGAATCGAAAGAAACTGATAGAAGTACCCTTTACAATAAAGACAAATTATGCAAAATATTTAGGTATTGATTTATTAAGACATTCACAAGAGCTATATAGCTACAACTTTAAACTGTTAGACATCAAGGAAGGACTGAAGGAATGGAGAAATATTCCTTGTTCTTAGGTTGAAAAAATATTTTAAAATGACTGTACTTTCCAAATTAACTTAGAAATTTAGTGAAATACCATCAAAACACCAATAGATTATGTCATGGAATTAGATAGTTATAACAAAATTTACAGAAAGAAATGGACAGACAAGAATATTAAGAAAGGGAGTCTAGCAAAGAAGACTTAGCTGTACCATCCATCAAAATGTACTCCAAAGTAATAATTATTTTAAAGATTATCTAATATTGGAAAAAATAGATGAATGGAAATTTTTAAATAACTCAGAAATATAAGCCAGTGTGTATAGCTATAGTGTTGAAATTTAACCATAATGAATTTGGGCATATTGGATTTGGGGTTCTCTTGTCTTCCTGTGGATGAAGAGCAACCTTTTAAATGATTAACTGGTTTTTGAGGTAATGTGGTATAGTGGATAATGCAAGGGCTGGGCAGTGGTAGGATAGCCTGAGTTCAAATCTAGCCACAGCCGTTTGCTATCTTTGTGACCCTCAGCAAGCCAGTTAGCCTTTTATTTAGCTTTAGTTTCCTTATCGGTAAAATGAGGATAGTAGTAGTAGCTACCAGAGGCTGGAATGAGATAGCTTCAGTAGAGTGCTTTGGGAACCTTAAAGTGCTATACAGATACTATTATTGTTATCCCCGTTGTTATAGACCCTTTTTTGTGCCTGAAAGCTTTTTGTCCCCCCTTTCCAGTCTAGACTTGCTTGCAAAATTGTATATGTGTTTTTCCAAAATAAAATATTTAATTAAGTCTCAAGTGGTAGGCATACAAATGTAAATGGCTAATACGTTCTTTAATTTCTATTGGATATAGTTCTTCATCTGAAACTGTGAGTGCATACTGTAAAACTTTATGGCCCTTATAATTAAAATAGTTACCACTTCTTGTTTTCAATAATGGGTTTCCTTTGCCATAAAGCAGACATCTTTGTTTAATTGACTAAGTTCTTGTTCTTTATAAATTGAGATCACAGTCAATGGCAGTTTTATATTTAGGACCTCATGGCCCAAACAAGAAATGACCTTGGAGAAAGGCAGGGTCCAGGAGAAACAAAAGGATTAAAATGTGGGGAGGAGGCCCTACCAGGAAAGGCCAATGGAATCAGAAACGTTTAAAGTAGTGAAGGAAAAATTTCATGGATAGGGTTGTCAAATAAGCTTTGAATAATATGAATTTTATTTTATGAGTTAGGGAGAATCCTACTTCCCCTTTTTTATTTGCAATTTTAAGATACAAGAAAACCATGGGACCTTATGAATTATTCTCCTTTGGTAGGTTTTGAGATGACAGTAGTGTCTGACTTTCTAGTATAGCAAAAGGAAAGGAATTAATCACATAAAATCTTGAATCCTTCTATAATTCTTTGAGCCCCATTTTAGAGATGAGGAAATCGAGGCCCAGGGAGAATAAGGAACTTGCCTAAAGGTTACACAGGTAACATGCGTCAGAGGAAAGACTGGAACCCAAACCCTTTGATTCAACACCACTCCATTATATGACCATGAAGAAGAATAGTGTTCTTGCAGTCTTCAGATCTGAATAATGTGGTTATGATGAAATTAATATAGATATACCTTACTTCATATAAGATATTCATGGAAAAATTATGATCAAAATTTATAAATCTAATGTACTTTAAATATATCAAGGGTTGAGGACTGTTAGTCTTATAGAAAATCCCAATTTATCTTTTTTTATAAATCAAAACAGATTCTGTTAGGCTAAGAGGTTAAATGATTTGCCCAAGGATGAGCATAAAGCTAATAAATGGTGGCTTTGGGACTGGCCTCCTAGTCGAGTACTCTTTTTATAAAGCACTACAAAGGTTCCTTGAAACAGGCACCTGTCAACATAACTCAGAGTTGTTGGAGTAGTTACTGATGCTGAGATATTTATGGAAATCTACCTTCGGAGTTGTGCAGACTGAGAAAGTTTTCTGGATGCATTCCATTTATTATAAGGGCAAATGGGTGTAAGCGCAGTCGGATGACAGATTCTTAGAGATCATCCAATCTAATGATCTCCTCTAAGTGCAGATGTTCTCTATAACGTATTTGACATATTGCAGTGGATAAAATAATTCAGGGTTGTGAACAACTGGCTCATTACTGGTATTTAATATATAGATAGTACACTGACTTATAATAATCCTAATACATTTACCACAGTAATTAGTAATTTTTTTAATGTTGATGCCTGCCCAAGGTTTGGGATACTAGATATTATGTTCTCAAATGACATCCATATTTCATTTGCAGTCAGGGCCAAAGTGATAATTTTTATTTGTATGTGATTGGTGCACTTGATAAATAATAATTACCATTATTGGTGGTAATGATATGCTAGTCTCCTATGAATGGGGAATTAAGCAAAAATGAATTTTATTTCTTCTCTGCAATTTAGAATTTTGATGTTTTCAAGTATTTAGACATTTACAAATGCTTAATTAATTGTTTTACTTTGGTCCTTCTTTGTGTTTTATTTTTGATGCTCACCAGGTTGTGACCTTTTAGCTATTAATGCAAAAATCTAGCTCAGAATTGTCTCACATAATATATCCTAGGAACCGTGGGAGCAGAGACATATCAGAAAGGAACTTGACTCAGAGACCTTTTTCTTTTAATAGCAGCACCAAGAGAGAAATTGCAGGGAATCTTTAGACTTTTACAACATGTTGCAATGGCCACTTGTACAGTTACTCTGTAATAAAAGAAATGACATTACATTCTGCTCTTTTGAACAGAGCTCTGTGTCATTGTCATGGTTCTCCCTAGTAGCCTAGAAATAGCTCCCCTGAAGAGAGCTAAAATATACCTTAGGGATGCCTGAGATGAAAGCCACTTGCTGCTGCTTTTTCCCTTCATGGTCACAAAATGGTCCCAAAGGTAGCGTTTTCTTGATTTTGGAACATATTTGTATTGTCATTTCTTTGGCTTCTTTCAGTCAATCAGCAAGCACTTATGAAGCACCTACTATGTGCCAGGCCCTACGCTATGGGCTTATATACAAAGACAGAAATAACCTAGTGCCTGCTTTCATAAAGCTTATAGTCTATTGGAGGATACAACATGTATGTGTGCATATGTATATATGTGCATATATAGACACACACATAATGTGCATACACACATACATATGACATTTGTAGGCATAATAAAAATGAATACAAAGTAATTAAATAAAAGGTAACTAGTGAAGGAGGGCACTAGTAGTTGGAAGGGTCACGTATCATGAAGTTGGGGATTCTTTGTGGAAGAGTTGAGAAAAAAGTGCATTGCAGCCTTAGGAGATTGATAATGGAGTTGGGAAATGGAGTGCCATGTATGAGGAGCAGAGGGGTCTAGTTTGGCTGGACTGTAGAGTATGGGTAGTGATTAATGTATGATGAAGTTATAAAGATAATTTCAGAGACTGGTTATGTTGGCACTTAAAGGTCAAACAGGGGTTTATACCTGGTGATGATAATGATAGTAATAATTAATAACTATAGCTAACATTTACATAATGCCTACTGCATGCCAGGCACTGTGCTAAACACAATGTTTATCTCATTTGATCCTCCACTGTGGCACCTACCTGTTTTAGGGAGCCACTGGAGTCTGAGTAAAAAAATGACCTTTGGCAGCTATGCATTGGACGATGGATTAGAATGGGGAGAGAATAGAGGCAGGAAGATGAGAGGTTAAACCAAGGTGCTGAAATACGAGAAATGTCATGGAGGTAAAATAACTGATTGGATGTGTGTGGTAAGAGGGAGTAAGAAGTCTAGGGTAACAAGATTACAGACTTGGGATATAGGAAGAATGGTAATGAAATAGGTAAATTCAGTAGAGGGGAGTATCTGGGGAGAAAATAATGAATTCTATTTCGAACGGGTAGAGTTTGAGATTTCTATGGGACATCCAGTTTGAAATGTCCAAAAGACACCTGATGATGTGGAACTCAAGAGAGATCTTGAGCTGCATATAGAGAGCTTTGCAAATAGAATTGAGGTCATAAGAATTACTGTTTGGTATTAATTGGTCTTGGTCTGCTAAAACTTTTATGAGAATTTCATTTCCAGCTCCTCTAAAAATTGTTTTAAAGGGCAAAAGTAGAAGGGTGGGGGAAGGAGAGAGAAGCAATACATCTTTGGTTGTTCATTACAAAAAAATTTGCAAAATGCTTTCCTCATAATTGCCCTGTGAGGTAGGTCCTGCTTTTATTCAGGATGTTCTTGAGATTCTAAATGAAATAGGTTTCACAATGTATCCTGGTAAAAGTAATTTTGTGTCAAGTTATAAAAATAAAGATACTGGTATTGGCATGAGGAAAAAGTCTTTTTTTTTAAAATGTTACAATATTTGCTAATTGATTATTTAGGATTTATCAGATGTTCAGAAATGGAAAGCAGTAAACACTGGGGGTTTGTAATAAGTAATATTTATTATCTCTGTAGCAGATGATAAATATTTGGGAGCAGCTAGATGGCTCAAGGGGTAGAGTGCTGGGCCTGGAGTCAAGGAGACGAGCTCAAATTTGACCTCAGACACTGGCTGTGTAACTCTGGATTTAAACCGTTTGCCTCAGTTCTCACGTCTGTAAAGTAGGGATAATAGTAGTACCTATGATGGATTAGAGTAGGGAATGCCTGGCACATACTAAGTGCCATGTAAATGTTAGCTGTTATTATGTAATTGACATAGAAAATAATCTGGAAAAATACATTTTAACTTTATATCATCCTTTCCCTAATTCTTGATATTCTTTGTTATTTAGATACATAGAAGATAGAATATAACCCCAAACACTATTTGTGATCTTTTAGAAAGGCTCTTATAAAGGGAAGACATTTGAAGGTTTTTAAAGGTTACTTTAACCATCTCTGTGCAGGTGACTGGGGCTGCTCCAAATTTATACAGTTAACTTTAGCTGAGCCCTGGCTATCTTCTCCAGTCCTTCTCAAAGACCTTGTTCCTTTCCTTTATCATCCCTCATCTTAATTTCTTTTTCTTTTTTCACACCGGCTCCTTCTTATCTAAATAGTGGGAAAAGCACTGGACTTGGAATCCAAACACCTGGTTTCACATCTTGCTTCCTGACAGATAGCTGTGTAACATTGGACAGATCACTCTGCTTCTCTTTAGTCTCAGCTGTCATATGTAAAACAGGCCTCATAATAATAATGCTCACACCTACTTAACTTAGGTAAGGACAGTTCATAAACTGCAAAGTGGCATATACATGTGACCTGTTATTGTTTAGTTACTCTAATATCTCACTTTGAAGGTCTTCACAAAGTTCTCCATGCCCTTCCTTAGATTTTGGATTTCAGCATTGGATTTCAAAATGTAGGAATAATGAGTATGCTGGAAAGAGTGCCTTGTATTTCTGGCACCCTACATTTTAAAAAGACAAGAAAGATTTTAAGGTCTTTATTTTGTGGTCTGGTATGGTTCTTACCTTACCATTGTATATCTTAAACTTGTGCATTCATTTGTTTGTAACTTCTAATCTATTGAGATTCATTGTTAATTTCTGACCTTTTCTCTTACTTTCCCTTAGTCATTTGTAAATTTTAATCTTATCTTTTAATCACCACTTCTACAAAGTCTTCCCTGATGCCCAGGCAGGTAAACACAATCTCCTTTAGAGTTGTCAGATTCTCAGTAGTGGGCTTCACACAATATTTTGTTTTCTGTTTAATGTAGTTAAAACAAAATATTATATATTTAACTTATAGATTTAGAACTGGAAGGGAGTGTGGATATAATATAATCCATCCCTTTCATTTTAAAAATTAAAAAGTTGAGACTTAGAGAAGATGAGTCTTTTGGTTAAAGCTACCTACCTATTTACAAAACAAAGATTCAAAAGTAAGTCTTCTAACTGTAAATCCAGTTATCTGTTTGTGTCTTCCCTTTTTGTTAGACTGTAAGTAAGCTTCCTGAAGACAAGACCATCTTATTTAAACTTTATACCTCCCTTGACTTGATACTCAGTGTTTCACCCATAGCAGACATTTAAGGTTTGCAGAATGGATGAAGTAGTATGGCCACTACCCTTCCCCAAATTTTAGTCACTCATGAGCTTAATTTATTAATCATGGTCTATGTTCTGTCATCTGTGTCATCAGTAAAATGCTAATTAAGTGAAAGGCCCAGGAACAGTACCTTTCCAGCACTACATTGGCAGTGACTATGCTCTAAGCAGTTATCTGATGACATCTGATAGACAACACTATTTTCTCAGTTTTTCTTTTTCTTTTGATGCATATGACATAAAGGACTGACACAGAAATTTTGCTTGTTAAGGCATCTTATGATTATTTCTTCCTCTCCTCATAATTCTCAACTATTACTTGTTGACTATTAAAACTATGTGCATGGCACTTTGTATGTTGTCTGTGTTCTCCTAGACCATCACTGTTATTGAGGAAGATTTGGTTAGTTTGATCCATCACTTTGTCATCTGTCCCTTGGCCATTTCTTCATATACCACATTATCTAGTTATTACTGATGACATTATATGCCATGGGGGATTTCTCCCATTCAGTTTTTAAGTATTGCTCGGTTCAGATAGTTAAATATGCAAGCCTGAGGACTGTAAAAAAATTAACATAAATTTTGATGGAAACAAAGAACCTTAGTCTGCAGAGTGATACGAAGAGCATTCTACCAACATTCTGTAGGTATTGCTGAAGTGGTCTCATAGCTGGGATGTAGGTATACAAGTTGTCAGCTCCCTGAAATCCTTGTTCTCTGGAAAAGTCAACACCTCTGGAAGAAACCAGAGATACAAATTCCTATTTTCCAAAGAGCTTTGTAATGGTCTATTATCTTTTGTGTGAGGTTTTGGATTTTGATTAAGAAAAAAACCTCTAATCTAAAAGAATTTTAT
The DNA here is from genome assembly GCF_011100635.1 of Trichosurus vulpecula. Classification (NCBI taxonomy): domain Eukaryota; kingdom Metazoa; phylum Chordata; class Mammalia; order Diprotodontia; family Phalangeridae; genus Trichosurus; species Trichosurus vulpecula. The sequence goes on from NC_050579.1 coordinate 174,039,157, forward strand.
CTGCCTTAGTTCCAAGCCACTGAAACTGGCAGTAGGAAGTTGATGTTTCTTCAACTGGTTCCTTAATAAGTATCCCAAAGTTTTATGTAAATATTTTTTATTTTACACTTAAATGAAAAAAGAGATAAGAAAAAAATATTGCCATGTACACAGCAGACCATGAGAGGATTCAATATAAAACAATAAATTTCCATTTCAAGAAAACCTATATACTATATACTAAATTCATTGTTTTCAAAGCTGCCCTGCTTTTCTTTGCTTCCTTGTTGGTTTTCTTTTGTTCTCTGCTGTGCAATTTTTACTTTATTTTTTCCGTTCCCTTTCCCCTCTACCACCCTAAAGAAGGCTTCCATTAAGCATGGATATATGTGTGTATGTGTGTGTATATATATATATGTATGTATGTATATACATACATATATATATATACACACACATATATATGTGTGAAAGATTAGCCAATCTGATAGGTGTAAAATGATATCTCAAGGTTGTTTTAATTTGCATTTCTCTAATCTGTAATGATTTAGAGCATTTTTTCATATGACTATGAGTTGTTTTGATTTCTTCATTGGAAAATTGTCTGTTCATATCATTTGACCATTTAGCAATTGGGGAATGACTCACATTCTTATAGATTTGACAAAGTTCTTTACGTATTTGAGATATGAGCCCTTTGTCTGAGTAATTGACTATAAAATTTTTCTCCAGTTTTCTGCTTTTCTTCTAATCTTGGCTACATTTGTTTTATTTGTACAAAACCTTTTTAATTTAATGTAATCAAAATTATCCATTTTATGTTTCACAACACTCTCTTGTTTGTTCATAAATTGTTCACCTATCCATAAGTAGGGTAGGTAATATGTTCTATGTCCTTCAAATTTTCTTGTAATTATTTTCCTGTATATCTTCCTAGGTCATGTATCCATTTTGACCTTATCTTGGTTAATGGTGTAAGATATTGGTCTATTCCCAGTTTCTGCCAGGCTGCATTCCAGCTTTCCGAACAATTTTTACCAAATAATGAATTCTTATCCCCAAAACTTAAGTCTTTACACTCATCAGATACTGGGTAACTGTATTTGTTTGCTGCTGTAGACCGTATGTCTACTCTGTTCCACTGATCTGCCTTTCTATTTCTTATCTAGTACCTGATAGTTTTGACAGTTACTGCCTTAGAATATAGTTTTGTTAAACCTCCCTCCTTCATATTTTTTCCATTAGTTCTTTTGATATTTTTGTCTTTTTGTTCTTCCAAATGAATTTTGTTATTATTTTTTTCTAGTTCCATAAAATAATTTTTTGGTAATTTAATTGGGATGTCATTGAATATGTAGATTAATTTTGGCAAAATTGCCATTTTTGTTATATTGGCCCTGCCTACCCATGAACCATTACTATTTCTCCACTTATTTAAATCTGATTTTATTTGTCTACAAAGTTTTTTATGGTTTTGTTCATGTATATCCTGGATTTGTTTTGGTGGATATATTCCAAGATATCTTATACTGAGATATCTAGAGTTATTTTAAATGGGATATCTCTAGCTATCTCTTCCTGCATGATCCTGTTGGTAACATATAGGAATGCTGATGATTTATGTGGGTTTATTTTATATCCTGTTACTTTGCTAAAATTATTAATTATTTCAATTAACTTTTTAGTTGAGTCTTTAGGATTTTCTGAGTCCCGAATTTTTGAAGTAGAAGGCAAAACTACTGAACCTGGGCTTGTGTCCCAATGTTGAGATTTACTAGCTGTGTGATGTTGAACAAGTCAGTTCACTTAGCTGAACCTCAGTTTCTTCACCTGTAAAGTTTTTGTTTTGCCTGCCTCACAAGACACACACACACACACACACACACACACACACACACACGTATGCACATGATATAAAACAATCTTAACCAAACAGCAAGCGTTTATTAAATGTGCACTATCTGCCAGGGACTGTGCTACACTCTGGGGATACAAGGAAAAACAGAAAATGGTCCCTGCCTTTACAAAGCTTACATTCTATTGGGGGAGAAAATAATGCATATAGCTATATGCAAGATATCTGAAATGTAGATAAAATTTAACTTTTAGAGCAGAAGACACTAGCTCCTGGGGTGAGGGAAAGAGGGAGACCAGGAATGGTCTTTAGAAAGTGACACTTCAGTTAGTCTTGAATTAAAACAGAGGGACAGCCAGGACAAAGACAGAGAGAGAAGAGACGGGATACAGGGTGTAAAGCAGCAGCAAGTAGTCCATTATACCTTATGTGATTATATAAGTATTATCTAACTTCAATACAATATACATTTATTAGGTGTATTATCTGTTCAAGGCTGAGTGATATGTTCTGGGGACATGGGACATTCCATCTCCTGCCTTCATTCCTTTGCACGGTTGTCCCCCACACCTAGATTGCTCTCCCTGCTCATCTCTACTTCTTAGATCACTAGCTTCTTTCAAAGCTTAGCTCGTGTGCTGTCTCCTGCATGAGACCTTTCCTGACCTCACCTCAGCTACTACTTTCTCTCCCTCTTTTCCCTTCTTTCTCTCTCCCTTCCTTTCTCTCCCTCTCCGTGTAATTAATTGCCTTCAACTTACTTTGTACATAGGATCGTAGTTCCAGAGCTGGAAGTAACCTCAAGGCCATCTAGTTCCACCCCCTCATTTTACTGGTGAGGAAACTGAGGCCCAGAAAAGTGAAGTGACTTTCCCAAGATCACATAGCTTTACGTTGGAAAACTATAGTTTGAACCCAGGTCCTCTGATCCAGAGCTATTCTCTTCCATCATTATCACACTGTCTCTTATGTTGTCTCTTCCTATATGCTGTAAGCTTCTTGAGGGCTGGAATTGTTTCATTTCTGCATTTGTATCAGAGTCTAGCGCAATGCCTGGCCCATAGGAAGTCCTTAATAAATGCTTTTTTGTTTGGTTATATGATATGGGATAGCCACTTAACTTTTCAGTGCCCCCAGATAATTCTCTAGGACTGCAAGTTGTGGAAAGGGCTATGGATCAGCATTTACTATAGGAGTTACCTCACCAGAATTTCTCTGGACATGTGTTTTTTTTTTGTGTGTGGCATGAACTTTTTTGGAAGTCTGGTAAAGCCTCTGAACCCCCTTTTCAGAATAATGTTTTTAAATACATAAAAGAAAATACATCGGATAACAAAGAAAACCAATTACTTACACACACACACACACACACACACACACACACACACAGAGTAAACAAATAATTTGATAATATGGCCACTGGCAGGTTCGTCAGTGTACAGAATTTCCTGTCCTATAGTTTCAGCTTCCTGGGATACTGAGAGGCTAAGTGAACTTGACTAAGGGTTATGTTGATAGCCCACATGTATCAGATGCTGGATGTGTTAGAGGCATATTATGTTACACCAATGTTACCTCACCCAAACTGGACTGTGATCATGAACATACCTAAATTCTCTACTGTAGTCCTCTCAGCAGACTCACATTGAACTGGCATGATTATGAAGAACAAACCAGGAAACTGCTAACAATAGTGGAAAACTGGTTCCGTTGATGGGGCCTGAGAGCCAGAGAATATGGAGAAAGATTGGGTGATGAGCAAGGGAGGAATAAAGTGAGAACTTTTTGAAATCTATAGGCTGTTGATAGGATTTATATAATGTAATGTTATTATTTGGGGGCACTTCTACCCTGTTGAATGTTTACTATGCATTCCAGATTTTGCTGCCTCCTAGGCAGAGGTAGTTTTCAGCTTTATGAAGGTGATGGGACTTGAGTTGAACCTTGAACAATGAAGGAGACTTGGGTAAGTAGAGAGGGTATTTAGGAGAGCATTCCTAGTGGGAAGGGGAAAGAGAGATATAACTCTCTGCCTGGATACATTTCCAATAAAATCCTGACTTGTCAACATGAGCATCTCATTAACATGTTCACCTTTCCACCCTCTCCTACCACACCAGTACTATAGTATCTCAAGAGATAGCTCTAAATCTGTGATCCTCTAGCATTGTCTACAAAGCTGGCTGCCTCACCACTCCTCTTAATTAATGTTGTAAAAACTGATGGTTTTTTAAATACCCACTAAGCCACCAGATGCAAGTTTCCTCTTGAGAGCTCTCTGTGCCTTTGTTCACATTTGAAGTCTTCAACCTTTTGGCTTTCACTTAACTTCTCATGCCTAGTGCACATTTTCAACTTAAGTTTTTCCATGTTTTTTCATCTCTTTTGGAACAGCTCTTAAAGGTCTAGTTATTTGATGAATTTGTACTTTGTGTAATGGTAATAGCTTCGCCTTCATATTACTTTGTTTTTTATCAGCCACTGCCCTCACAATATCTTAGGAGGCTTTTTCTGGTGGACCCAATTGTTAGTGCTTATCCATTGTGACTTGAAATTACTTTGTATTTATTTTATGTAATTTTTATATTTCTTTGAGAGCCAGGCTCCAAACCTAGAAGAACTGGTTTTGAGTCCTGTCTCTGACATCTGCTGGCTGTGTGATAATGAGCAAATTGCAGCTAATCCCTCAGGATTCCCTCTATCTAGACAACTCTCTAAAACTATGAATTCTGAAAAGATGTCTCTCTGCTTTATTAGAGGATGTTTCTTTACCAGTGTGTTCCTTATGTAAGTGACATGTGTAACATGTGTAGTCTCTATCCCTTGTTATCTGTGGTACATTTTTGTCTATGCATCTCCAACCCCTAATACAGTACTTGCACATAGTAAGCAATCAACAAAGGCTTATTGAATTGGATGAATTCAGGGGCATTCTAAGTGCCATGACTTCCCCCGACACAACATAGCAACAAAGCAAGTTAAATTTGTCTCTGGAGCCCTCCTACCCATTTAGACTTGGAATCATAGACTATCTAAGCTGGAAAGGACTTGGACAACACCCAGATCTGCCCCCTTCGCTTTACGGACAGAAACTTAGTCCGTAATGGGGATGTTGAGACTTGGCAAAGATTATAGTTAATAAATGTTAGGACTTGAACCTGGCTTTTCTGACTACCTGTGTGGGTTTTTTTTTCTATTAGGCCCAAGTTCTGCTTTTTCCTGTGCTGAGGTCCTTATGGGAGCTTACCTAGGATTGTTGCTTGTAAAGCAACCCTCCTTTCCCACCAAAATCAGATGACCTCAAGTTTTAGACAATCTGATTGAACTAATTCACGCTAAAGTGTGAGTGGTCAGTAGGCATAAATGTTCCCAGAAGGTATTTGCATTTTTAAAAGGACACTAATTAGCTTGTAGGAGTATCTAATAGATAGACTATGTTGGAGACATGGGCCTCTTGTCTTATCTTTTTGAAGTAGGCAGTAGAGCTAGTAGGGATCATAGAACTCACTTGCCAGATTTTTTGAAACAGGGGTGCCATTTCCTACTTTTTCGAGGAAGCAGAAGGGGGACATGGGTTAACATAGGTCCTTGGCCCTAGATAAAACTGAAAAAAAAGATGTTCCCATGCATTTTCTCTGGCTATCTCCATATGGCTGGAATGTTAACCTTCCTCACTTCTGTTTCCAGACTTACCTGGCTTCTTCCTTCATCTCAGCTAAAATCCCACCTTCTGCAAAAGTGAACAAAAACACTTTTCCAGACCCCCTTAATACTAGTCTTTTCCCTCTGACATAACCTCCATCTTATCCTGTGTTTATATAATATGTATATAGTTGCTTGCTTGCCATCTTCCCCATTGCAATGACTCCTTGACTGTTCTTGCCTTCTTTGTATCCCAGCAGTTAACATAGTGTCTGGCACATAGGGAGCATGTAGTAAATAAGTGCTTGTAACCTCACTTGACTTAAACTTACTATTGTGTTTCTTTACCAGCTTCTGTCAACACCACCCCCAACCCTCCCACCTCCTTTCCTCTCTTTCTAATTTGTGAATAAAGGCTGTTAATTCCATCAATATTTTGCACTTAATGAAATAGGTTTATCATCTCTTTGCCAGAAGTGACTATCTCATTTTATCTTGTATGTAATGCTTTGAGTTATACCACTTCAAGATGCATAGTATTGTTAGGGTCCTTGGGGTCTAACTATATTGTGGAGCATGTAGAAGAACAGACTGAATCTGGTGGGAAGTCTGATGGCTAGGATAATACTGCTTTGTCTCTACTGGTGACAGCCTAGAGAACAGTTTCCCCTGTGGTATTTTACTTAGATCTTCAAGAGTCTGAAGGATAAAGAAAGGATAGCTGAAAAGGTGTGAATAATGGTTAAGTGAGTAAATTTTTCTTACCTCACACTGACCTTTGAGTTGGAGCTACTCAGTAAGCTTAAGTAAACTGAGTTGCCTGTCAAATACTGAAGAATTTACAGACCCTATTCATGTACCACCTCACACCTTAGACTTTTCCTGATTCCTGTCAGTTGTTAGTATTTTCTTCCCCCACCCCTCGTAATTACTTTTTATTTATTTTGTAATTATCTATCAACATGTTCCCTGTCCCCATTCCAGTAGACTGTAAAATCTTAAAGGTAGATGTTATTTCATTTTTCTTTCTATCCTTAATACCTAGACCAGTGTCTGTCATGTGATAGATGCTTAATAAATATTTGTTGAATTTAATTTCTTCCACTTCTGTCTTCTTATGTATCTTCTTGCTTTCTATTTCTTTTCTCTTGAGGGTCTGTTCTTACATAATGTATTTTCTGAAATCAAAGTGATTTTTTATGTGCAACACCTGTATTTTATAAATTCATCTGAATTTTTATTTTGAATTTGAAACAAAAAATAGCATGACTAGGAGTTAATAGTAGTCATGCTTAATCTAATTTTAAACTTGACTGTGGAAGATCTAAATGTCCTTTGAACATTACCAGCCTAATGAAACATTGATGAGAAAGTTCTGTTTTCCATTTGGCGAATATGCCTGTTGGAATGCTCTATAAATAGAACACTATTTAGAATGTGCATACATGCAAATTTTCTTTTCTGATTTGTGAATTTTATAATAGCCGTAATTTCTTTGCCACTTATGACCTTTTCCCAGTACGGTGGTAAAAGAAGCCCAGAAATAACTCAATTTAACATTTTTTTAATCTTGCCAAAGACAATACTGGTTCAGAGTACAAGTTCATTTGAAAAAATGTAACAGAGAAAGATGAAAGAAGAGGCATCATAGTATAGTAGATAGTAGATGATTAAACAGAGGAAGCCCTGGATTTGAATCCTTTTGCAGTTACTTGTCATCTTGGGCAACTTACTTAAGCCATCTGGGCCTCACTTTTCTCTTTTGTTAAAAAGGGAGGTGGTGGTGTTGTTGAACTCAGTGGCCTCCCCTGTATCCTTCATATATAATTCCATAATAATACTATAAGCAGGATAGTTTCACGAAACAACGAAAAGCAGTGAAGCTCAACTAAGCCAATTTTTCCCTAGAGAATTTAAGAATGGAAAGAGGGCAGCAAATAGACACAAAAAGGAATATGTTTGTTAAATATTGATATAGCAATGTATTATCAAAAAGATGACAGTAATTTGGATTCTATGCTTCCATACCCAATGTACTATTTTGCAGTAAGAGAGATCACTTAAAAAGGTAAAATTAGAAAGATGTTTGTGTGCATATGAGAGACAGGCAGAGACAAGAAACAGAGACAGAAAGATGAAGGTAATTTCAAAGGTAGACATGAGCAGCTGGGAATGCTAGGAAAGGCCCCCTATAGGAGGTGAAATTTAAGCTGATCCTTGAAGGAAGCTGGGGATACGAAGAGGAAGAGGTAAGGGAACAAAATATTGAAGGTGTGGGAGACAGCAAATACAAGGCATGGAGACAGGAGATGGGAGTTGTCCTGTTAAAGGAACAACGGGTAGGCAAGTATAGCTGGGGAAAGGGAAGGAAACAATTATTTATTAAGCATCTACTATGTGATAGCAAATATAATTTATATTTACATTATATAATTTATAAATATTATCTCATTTGAGCCTTACAACAACCCTTTCAACTATTATCCCCATTGTACAGTTGAGGAAACTGAGACAAACAGAAGTTAAGTCACTTGCCCAGGGTCACACAGCTAGTAAGTGTCTGAAGCCAGATTTGAACTTTGGTCTTCCTGACGCCAGGCCTAGCTCTCTCTCTGCTTCACCACCTCCCTGGATTGTAGAGTGTGGAGGGGAGGAATGTATAACAAGTCTGGGAAGGTGGAAAGGGGAAATGGTATAAACTACTTTAAATACCATGCCAAGGACTTTGTATCTCATCCTAGAGGTTCTAGGAAGCCACTGAAGCTCATCAAGAAGGGGGTGACATGTTTAGGCCTGTGCCTTAGAAAAATCACCTTGGTCACTGAATGGAGGATGACGGATTGTCATCCTAACTTGAATTGAGGATACTGGTGGCTTAGTGGAAGGAGCACTGGCCTGAGAGTTTGGAGTAACTTAGGTTTGAGACCTAGGCCTCCGATACTCCCCAGATATTTTAATTTGGGCAGGTGATTTCACCTCCATAGACTTCACTGTATACATCTGAGAAATGGAGGCAGTAATACCCATAGCACTCAGGAGAGCAGTCAAATGAGGTTACATCTAAAAAGTGATTTGTTTCAGTGATACACAAATGGCAGTTACTGTTTTTTTCCACTACACCATACAAGGTCTCACAAAGTAGTGGGGGGGGGGGAAGGGGTCACATGTGGCCTGAGCATTTCTTTCCTTCTGCCAGTCTTAGTCTCTTCATTTAAACGTCCAATAGTCCTCGGTCCATTTGCTCATAGTCTGGTATGTCTCATTTATGATTTCCTCTTTCTTATAACCTTTGTCTTTTTTTTTTTCTCTTTAATATCCATGAGGAAGCATGTAAATGTAGGTCAGTTTGCTGGATCAGCTGGATCATAAGGGTACCTCTAGGTTGCTTATTGAGATTCCCACCTGGTTAAGACTGTTGTATAACATGACAATAAAAACACTATATATACCAAGAATGAGCTTTCTAAGATTAGAAGAAGGCAAGACAGTGATGTGAGACCTTCCTTTGTCCCTGATAGCTAGGAATTAGAGAGAAGAATAAAGAAAAGAACGCTCGTGATCACTCCAACACTGTCCTTTTAATGGAAAAAAAATATCGAAAGAGTAGGCAATAAAGGCTAACAGCATAAACATTTTACTGTGGTTTTGTTTAAGGTGTGATAACTGCCTTTTTGCAAAAGGTCTGTTTGATCATTTACCTAACATCAATTAAGTGGGCTGGAATAGTTGGGGGAGGCTTTATGGTTAGTACCTTTAGCTGAGACTATTGTAGCCTCCCCCAACTAGATTCCCCGCTTGTCATCTTTTACCCCTTTTAAATCACCTGCGATATACCTGCCAGAGTAATTTTTCTAATAAACTAATCTGACCATGTCATTCCCCTGGTCAAGAAGCCCTTATTCATCCTTATTGCCGCTGAGATAAAATATAAACCCTCAGCTTGGCATTTAAAGCCGTTTGTATTTTGGCTCCATGCTACTTTTTCAGGCTTATTTCATACCTTTCCATTTGTTCTACATTCCAGCCAAACTGACCTTTTTGCTATTTGTTAAAGTTGGCGTCTGTTTCCTACATCTGTGCCTTTGCTTCTCCTAGCCCAGGCCATTACTGGAATGTACTGTGTCTTCATCTCAACTTCTTAGCCTCCATACTTCCTTCTAGGCTAAGTTGATGTACCACCTCCTATGGGGAAACCTTTTCTGCCCCCTTGAGTTATTAGCCATCTCTCCCTCCTTAAATTATCCTACATATTCTTGTCTGTTTACATATTATAACTCACGGTAGAAGGTAAGTAAGTTCCTGAAGGGCAGAGACATTCCCCTCCCTCCCCCCATTTTGTGTATATATCCCTAGTGTCTAGCACTGTGCCTTGCTTATAACAGATGCTTAGCAAATGACTTTTAGATTAGCTTGGAGTTTGGAATTGAGTTGGTCCTTCCTAGGATCTTCAGTTATCCAGAACACTCACATTCCATAAGTGGAAGGTTGATCTGGAATGAAAAGGGGGCAAATGTGGAACAAATGAATTCTAAATGAACAAATGTGGGAGTGTGTTTATTGAGATACAGCTAAGAGGCTTGCCAGGCAGTGTAGCAGAGCAGATAAAGTGCCACTCTTGGAGTTGGGAAAACCTGGCTTCGAATTATTCTTCTGATTCTTATTCACGGGGTGACCACAAACTAGTCAATTAATCATTCACTTTGTGCCTGCTTCCTTTTATGGCTATAATACCGTAGTACCTACTTCGCTGTTGTAAGGCTCAAATGAGTTCAAGTATCTTAAGTGCTGTATAAAAACTCCAAAGTCTCATGTAAATGCCGTTTATTATTGAGGAAGGATGACATAGGAGATGAAAGGACAAGCCACGGATTCAGAAAGAACCAGGTTTAAGCCCCTGTCTCTGATAAAAGTTAGCTGTGTGGCTAGGAGTACTTTACCCCTCACTGCTCCAAGACATTCTACAAGACTACAAATGACAGATGAGTCCCTGATCTAGATCAGCGATGAGATTCCCGACACCAGGAATATTCTATGTGAATGAAATCATGGAGCTGGACCAACAAAATTAAAATGGTGATATTTTTGATGCGTTCTGCAAAAGCAGATTTATAGACGTGTTTCTAAGTTATGAGGATTACTTGTTACCATAGTAATTTTATTACCTTTGTGGTGATTTTAGGACGTTTTCCCCTAGAGGGTATGAATAGTTAGCCTTTGTATGGAACCAGACTGTTAGAACTAATGAAATAATAGTCATGAGAGTGAGGATGATAGTAGCATTTATATAGTGCTTACAATGTTTGCATAACACTTACAAATAATTCACTTTATCCTCAAAACAACCCTGGCAAGTACATACTATCATTATACCAATTTTACAGACAAGGAAACTGAAGCAAACAGGTTAAATGATTTGCCCAGCACCACATAGCTAGGAAGGGTCTGAGGCTGGATTTAAACTCAGGTCTTCCTGCATGCAGGTCCCGTGCTATATCTATTTAGCTTCTTACCTGCCTTTAATTTACAAACAACTGTAGTTAATGCACAGGATCTCACATTAACAAATGATTATGCAACTGGTCCAGAAAGGATCTTGGAGATCCTGTAATCTGTCTACTCTGTTTTGCAGCAGAGAAAATGAACATCTTCCTAAAAATGTTTCCATTTGAGGATAGGAATAAAGACTGGACTTTGTAATTTTACTGGCATAGGGAATTCCTGGATGAGGAAGCTCCTTCTCCTAATGTTAGGTTGGTACTTCTCCACAACCGAGTCTCTGAGAGGGGCCTGGAACACTGGGACGTTGAGTGACCTGCTGTCATACGCAAGCCAGTCTGTGTCAGAGGTAGGACTTGGACCTGTGTCTTTCAGGGTTTGAGCCTGTCTTTGTATCCGTCACACTGTGCTGCCTTGCATTTTAGGTTTAAAAATAGAAGACTCTGAAAAGACATTACAGGACATTCTATTGTGTTTGACTTCCATAAAGAAGAGCAATTCAGATGAATTTTGTGGTTACTTCTTGACAAAAATCAGAAGAAAAGTGAGCTTCCCCATCTGTAAAAATATATCATTTCCTTCTTTGTGGACTGTCCACCAGGTCTAGATGTGTCTGTGATCCTGAAGTATTTCTAAGCCATTTGAGACAACTGTTTTTTTGACTCCTTCTTATTTTATTTCTCAGTCTTTTAATTCCGAGAGAGCAGGTTATAATAGAGGCAATTTGCTTTGTGATGTACCTTCACAGATAAAATATAGACTACTATAGGAAGAAAATGTTTAATAATGGATTAGTGAGGGCTCTCTTGCCCCCCTGGCATTATGGATAAAGGTATCTCGATTCAATAGAAGTGTACTAGCCAGTTAGATTTAGAACTGAGTATTGTTCTGCATGCCAGTTATTGGTAGTGCAAATATCTGAGTTATGACAGTAGTTTTAGCATGATGTTAACATTTTGTCAGTCTATCCAGGGAAGTCTAGGAAACGAACATATGCCATATGTTAATTTTACAGTTATAAAGGCAGGTACTATACCTGTGTTTTGGTATAGGGCAGGGATTCTTAATGTGTGTGTGCGTGTGTGTGTGTGCGTGTGTGTGTGTGTGACATAGACCCTTTTGACATTCTATTTGAAGCCTATGGTCCCCTTCCCAGAATAATATTTTTAAACATTTAAAGAAAATGCTAAATTTTATTTAAAGGTTAGTGAACTCCCATGGGAAGAAATTCCTTCTACCAATACAGGTCTATACCCTTTTTGCAATTTCTGATCTTACAGTCTGGAAGACTGAGGAGGACCTTAGGTGACTTGTCCAGGATTGCTAGGCCAGTATGTGTCAGAGGGAAGATTTGATCCCAGGCCTTTCTGGAAATAATAATAAAATAATATTTAAAAATGAATTAAGTTTTTCCTTAATCGAAGCCAGCCATAGGTATGGTTATTAAATAATAAAAGGCTTTTTTTTAACCCTCCCATCAACCTTTCCCTATGCTTCCTTCACATTTCCCTTAGATAAACATCCAGTATTTCATTCTTTCTCAGTTGGCTGTTGGTTAATCACTGCAAAGGTGTTACGGCATGCCTTAATTCATAACTTTTGCTTGAGACCCACCCAGTAGCTTTGTTCAACTTGCTTCTTCCAAAGATGAATTATTAAAGAAAGAAAAGCATTCAGGACAAATAAATTAAGATATGAATAAATTAAGAATGACAGATGATTAGGGGTGGGGTGTTATTCATCAGACTGACAGGGTTCTTAGAGCAAAATAGTAAAATCTAGAATCTTAATATTTATGGTTTAAATAATAATAATATAATAGCTAATATTCTATGGTGTTTACTACATGCCAATTACTGTGTTAAGCACTTTGTAATTATTATCTGACCTTATCTTCCCCGCAACCCTGGGAGGTAGGTGCTATTATTATCCACATTTTACAGCTGAGGAAACTGAGGCAAACAGAAGCTAAGTGCCTTGCCCAGGGTCACACAGCCAGTAAGTGTCTGAGGCTAGATTTGAATTCAGGTCTTCCTGACTCCAGGTCTGATGCCCTGTCTACTATGCACCATTATATATTATAAAATAAAAAGTAACCTTAAAAATTGGGTAACAAGGTACATGTTTGTTTAAAAAATTGTTTTCTGTTTCCTTAGGATATTCAAAATTCTCAGAAAGTTTCTCCATCTTAATTTACACATAAAAAATAAGAAACCAATATTTCAATGTTGATGAGAGTAGAAAAATGACTAAGTTTTTTTAATAGTTAAGAATAAAATGGATGAGAGATGGTAGTGGGGAAGGTGGTAATTTTTATAACTGGGGGTAGCGACCACACTGATGAAATCAAGGCAGGTTATGAAAGAAAAGTAAAACTTTAAAGAAAAAAAAGTAAGATTAGAAATTTAAAGAAAAAATTTTTTTGTTCGTTTCAGATTTAATGCCTATCCTTTGTGGTTTATGCTCAGTTAGACGGACTGCTGTGGAAGATGGAATGCCTCTGTTTCCAGGCGTGTGTTTCCAAGCTGACCAAATGGAATCTGCTGATCTCTGGTGAAATGTTTCAAGGACCCCTGTGTCTTGGGTTGAACATTACATCCTTCTGAATCAAATCATGGTCGTCTCGGCAGTGCTGACAGCTGCCCATCCTGGGACAGCAAACACAACTTTTGTTATCTATGAAAATGCCTATGTTAATTTTACCACACCTCAGTCTGTCCTTCATGGTGGTGTAGATTCACCCCTGAAGCATGGTTCTAATACCATGGTCACAACTGAGATCAGTTCTTTGACAGTGAATAGTACATCAGCCTCTTCAACGTCAGAAGCTTTTAAGAGCCTAAGTTTGCCTCTGCAGATCATTCTTTCTGCCATAATGATATTTATTTTACTGGTTTCTTTTCTTGGCAACTTTGTTGTCTGCCTTATGGTCTACCAGAAGGCTGCCATGCGTTCTGCAATTAATATCCTTCTTGCCAGCTTGGCATTTGCAGACATGTTGCTTGCGGTTCTGAATATGCCCTTTGCCCTGGTGACTATTCTCACAACTCAGTGGATTTTTGGGAAAGTCTTCTGCAGGGTGTCAGCTATGTTCTTCTGGCTCTTTGTTATTGAGGGAGTTGCTATCCTGCTAATCATCAGCATTGACAGATTCCTGATTATAGTTCAGAGGCAGGATAAGCTGAACCCGTACCGCGCCAAGATGCTCATTGCTATTTCTTGGGCCACTTCCTTTTGTGTGGCATTCCCTTTGGCTGTGGGCAACCCAGAGCTGCAGATACCTTCCAGAGCTCCCCAGTGTGTGTTTGGCTATACCACCAACCCTGGTTACCAGGCCTACGTCATCCTGGTGGTCCTCATTTCTTTTTTTGTTCCTTTCCTGATGATGCTGTATTCCTTTATGGGCATCCTCAATACCGTGCGGCACAATGCAGTACGAATTCACAGCTATCCTGAGGGCATATGCCTCAGTCAAGCCAGCAAACTGGGCCTCATGAGTCTGCAGAGACCCTTCCAGATGAGCATCGATATGAGCTTTAAGACACGTGCCTTCACCACTATCTTGATTCTCTTTGTCGTTTTTATCATCTGCTGGGCTCCGTTCACGACCTACAGCCTCGTGGCCACGTTTAACAGCCACTTCTACTACAAGCACAACTTCTTTGAGATCAGCACCTGGCTCCTCTGGCTCTGCTACCTCAAATCTGCTCTGAACCCACTGATTTACTACTGGAGAATCAAGAAATTTCATGATGCCTGCCTAGACTTAATGCCCAAGTCCTTCAAGTTTTTGCCACAGCTCCCAGGCCACACAAAACGACGCATTCGCCCTAGTGCTGTGTACGTGTGTACAGAGCACCGAACAGTAGTGTGAAACAAAAACAGTTGCATGTTTACACGTGGGTGGTAGTCTTTTTCCCACCTTCTGACTGATTTTTTAAAAATGTGGCTTCCTCATCTTATACACGCACACACACACACACACACACACACACATACACATATATGTACATAGTTTCATTCATATATAGTATACATGAGTGTATTGGATTGGGTGCATGGGTATGTATGTAGAAGTTGAGAGAAATTATTTATTGGTTGTATTGTTTGCTACCAGGATGTCTAATAGTGAAGCAAAGACAGGTGTTACCTCCAGGATTCAAGAGAAGCTCACACTTTGGGGGGGAAAAAGTTGTGGGTCCTTTTCTTTTGCTCTTACCACATGAATAGGGTTTGTGCTCAGTGCTCCATTGAGCCTCTTCTTTGCATTGAATTGTAGGTGTGTTGTGTTGTTGTATGCTGCTAAGATATTCTTATTTGAGTTTTGCATGGTTTTTTTTTCCCCCTAGGAAGACACTGCTGCTTTTTTGCCATTGCATTGGAGCCAAAAACCTTGCATTCCTCAGTGGAAAAATGTCAACTATTTAATTATTATTATTAAAAATAATGACTAAGTTGTTATTAATGGTAATAGTAAAATTCTAGGGGTTGTGACATTTGAAAAGTCATTAATATTTACTTTGGTGCACTTTATGAAAGAGTTTTGAACTGCAATTCATCTGATGTTTTAGGCCACACATTTTTTGAGTTATTTTTACATGTGGCTCATTTTATTTTAATCTACTCTGTTAGTAAAAGAAATGCTCTTCTTCGTTCTTCTAGGCATACAGTTTCTTTCATCTTTCCTCTGCATTCCCAGTTTTATTGGCTGAAACTATTAAAGGTAATTAAATTCAGCAGTATTTTTGTTATAGTAGGGGTCAAAAGGGCAGAACTGAGGCAGTGGAAAGCCAAAGGTTCATATCAAATAGACATAAGGATAGGGACTGGGTCTGTGATTTTATTAGAATAGAGAAATCTTCGACGAGGAAATTCTTTCTCCCAACTCAAATTGATGCCTTCTCTTCAACATAATTGAGTTGTTTAGAGCGCTGAGAAGTTAAGTGATTTGCCAAGGGTTATCCAGCCAGTATGTGTCAGAGTCTAGGATTTGAACTCAAGTCTTCTGGCTCCAAAACCAGATCTCTAGCTGTACCACTGTACTATGCTCTCTATATAAAATAGGAAATGGTCATTGAAGAGGAAAAAGTTGTCTTAGGTCATAAGGGTTAATTTGAGTGACTAAAGAATTGTTCATTGTATTCGGGTACAGGGCATGTTACATTTAGTGACCAAGAAGGAATCAAAGAAATCTCAGAGTTTTCTTGGCCTTTTATAGACCAGAACCTGTATATAGGGATGGGGTATAGAATTGTAGAATTGCTTATGCACTGAAAATTAGAAATTGACCTACATGCAAAGCTAAGTGAACTGTCAAGGCCATGAGATGATTTATTGACTGAGAAGATGAGCAGTTGGGTAACATTTCTTCCAATGGTTTTTGTATAAGCCCTCGTGTTCAAGGATCTTGCTGGGCTATGACTGTAGTTCCTTCCAGGCCTGTCCACAGAGGTGGGTTGGGGCAGTGTATCGGCTATGTTAATGCCATCCTCTCACAAAGCCAAAGTTTAGGGACATAGGCATTCCCCGAATTGAAAATCTCCCACTAGTAAGTGAGAATGGGATAGATTAAGAAACCAGAGCCATGCGCACTGGAGTAGGACAGGTACTTAAGTTGTTTTTTTCCCAGTAGTAGTGATGAATCCACATTGTTTCTCCCCACCCCCACTTGCTTATCGATTTTAAAAAAATACTGAGCGTCTCCATCTTGACGACTGGAAATGCAGGGACTACTCACAGACCTGATCACACTACTAATCAGCACAGGACCTTTGGCCTGCTCCATTTCTGATATGCACTAGTTTGCCCCTCTTTAGGTAACCTGATGAAACCTCTGCTTTTGGGGCTCACCATATTCATGACAAACTTAATGTGAATACCCAGATGTCATAGCCTACTGAGCTCAAGGGATCACCTCTCTGGTGACTGGGATTACAGGTTCTTATTGCTGGTAATTTATAGCATGTGTACAAAACATCCAGAAGGTATGAGATAAGGGCAATGAAAGTAAATCTAGCTGGTCTCTAAGGAACTGAACTTTGGCCTTCTCTGCTCTAATCAAATTGAAGTAATAACTATTAATATTTGTGATTTGTAGTATCATCACCCTCAGCCCCAGCCTCCACAGCTTGAGTTTCAGTGATTTGAGGGTAGTAATCATCATTAATAGCTCAAAAGAGTGTTTGCAGAAATGGAAATAGATATTTGAATAATCCAAATCAGAAGAATGTAATGACATTGCTTTCCAGTGTTTCCTTGACTTTTTTGCTTCCCCATCTTATCCTCGATATTGGTATAGTGCATGGCACCATCTGAAGAGCTGTAGATTTGGAGGGCTAAAGGAAATATGAAAACCCAGGGGCTCTGATTTTAAGGTATTCATCTGCTGTCAAGCTGAAGGCTTTTGTAACATTGTATAGATCCTCATGTTGGGTTGGGGCCATTTTTATCCGCTAGTCACCTACATCTTTAATTTTTAAAAAATCAATATTGTTCACTAATTCCTAATTTCTAATTCATGAATAAAATGTTTACTTGCTAGCATTAGAAGTTTGACAGTATTCACCAAGGATAGATTAACATTTATTAAACTGTTCCACAGAGCCCTGGTGTTCTTCCTTATGATGTCACTAGGGGTCTCATAAGAAAGTTTTAATGCTATTGATATTTTTCCCTCTAACGTATGAAACAATGGAGTACTTGTGTGACAGTTTTTCAGAATTTCTCTAACCATCTTTTTTTATTCCTGAGTTGATTGATACCCTCATTCCCAGTCCAGCATTTAGGGGTTTTGTTAATATATTTCAAGTCCAAAACTACTCTGTGGCCAAATTAATTTAGTGAATGTTTACTTATGTAAAATACAAGTGCTGTCATCTATACTAGTCACAGATTGAAATGTGTTGTTCACCTTTAACCAGTTTTTCACTAACTGGATTTTAAAAACAGGTATTAATGTGGTATAACTGAAGAGAGAGTAAGTCTGTAAGGCTAACGATCAGTATAATCTGCATTCTCCTACATGGCTGTTTTTATTCACTGTGTGTTTTTGTTTTAAAAATTCTGCCTGGTAGTTGTAATTTTATCTTTTACTTTCACTTGTAAAGAATAGCTTGTTAGGCACTATTGTACTACTTATGAACAGTGCAGCATTTGACAGGGTTACATGTTGAGATGCCATGCAATGCTTTTTAGTATCCTGAAAGATCAACCGTGATACCTAGCAGTGATGCTAATAACCCTGGAAAATCGCTTGATCCTGTAGTAGAATTTCTAGGTTACATTTAGGGATCATAAGATCTTGTTGTATCTAGAGCTGGAAAGATACCTCACAGGTCATCTATTCCAACCCCCATGTTTCACAGAAGAGGGAACCGAGGCCCGGAATGATTGAAGGACTTACCCTAGGTCGCATAGGTAGTAAGTGACAACTAGACTTTTTTCATTCTTAAATTTTATTTTTGATTTATGGAATACATCAAGCATTTCTAGAATTCGATCTCAGGTCCTGTTCAATATTCTTCCCACTGCAGTACCTTTAAAGAGGTTTAACTTTTTCTGGTTTGTTTAAAATTAGCATTTAAATTTGTACTGTCAGGTGCAGAATCTTTATTTGTTGACCGTTTACTTTTATATTTTTGTTGGACACCACTGAATATGTTACTACTATTTACTACCATTCACAGGATCTAGAACTGATTTTTAAAAGGCTCTAGAAGAAAAGAAAATAAGTCCATGTTGCAAACTAAACAGAATTATTTCTTTGGTCAATTAAGTTATTTTCTTCTGTTCTCTTCTGTTCTCAGTCTTTTAGAAATCACAACCATACAGTCATCCATTTCTCATTTTTCTTTTTTGACTTAATGCTTGCAAATGTGTTGGGGATTAGGACTGAGACTGATATTAGCTTCTAATACAGTGGTGAATACAATCTGCATATTTATTATGCCTTATTTGTTGACATTTGTCTTACACAAAGCCCTTTGCTGTATATCAAGTTTCCCTTGTCTACAGACGTGTTCACCTCCAAATTATTGAAGGAACAATAAGTGATTTGAAATTTTAAAATCATCATTTTTAAGTTCAATTGAAGATAAATATGTATTATTTTTTCTTCCTCCTTAGAGAAATATCATTAGTTATTAACTTATTCTGTGTGGCCTCATGGGATGTATATGAAAAAGGAGGGTCAAGATGAACTCGATTTTTATTACTCTGCTATTCTAGTCTAGTCATGTTCAATCAAAGCATGAGTTAAAATGAGTATCAGTCATAACTTTTAATCTATATAAATCTATTGCCAATGGTGGTCTTTTGTAAAATGCTATTAATATTGATGATAATAATAATTGATCTTTGTTTTGGCTGTTTACAATTTACATGAAAATATTTATGTATATATCCAAGAGAATTGTACTTATCAACTTATCTTCCTTGCCTGACATTTTCATACTACTGTGATTTTGAGTCTTTATGTGAAGAACTGCTGGATTACGACTTGTTCTCATGAGAATTTTACAATCATAATTCTGCACTTTTAACTTCTCTGGAAACTTCCATTTTGTAACAATTAAAGCAGACCTTCAGAGCACACGTTTCTTACTGCAGATAAAATAGTGACGCATTTCCTAGCTGTCTGTCCATCTCTGTTAGAGCCAGCTCTTCGTGATGAAGTGAGGTTTCCTTTACAGCCAGAACTCACTTTTGTGAAAAAGCTTGAATTATTGGTTTTAAAGTTTGAATCTTATACAAATGGTTGTTCTGTGCATATTCTTATCTCAATTGTGAAGATGACTCCCAACCAAAAAAATAAATGTTTAACTTTTTATTTTTAAGAGTGAGAATTTTTTTTTAATGTTAAGAAGACAGTCAATTTTGTCATGGTAGGTACCAATGTCTTGGGAAGGAGTGAGTTCCCCTTTGTTGAAAATCTTCAAACAGAGACCAGATTAATACTAGTTGACTATATTGTAATGGGAATTCCTTTTTGGGTATGGATTGACTGTGACTATTAAGCATCCTTTGAATATTCTTGGATAGAGACACATTCTGCTTGAATAATTTTTCTTCAGTTTTGCTTTGTTTAAATTAAGAGTTTAATTTCAATACTTGTTTCCTTTGAGTTTTATTTTTATTATTCAGATAAGATTCTAAGAACTGCTTGTAGGTTAACAATGATCATTCTGGTATTAGCAGTTCTTAAAATAATTCAGAATGAGATGAATACTCACCATCAGGAAGTAGGCTGTAGAAATTCTCCCCAACAGCATTTATTAAGTACATGCTATGCAATAGATATTAGGCTAGATACTGGAGATACTATAGTGAAAATTATGCCTTCCCTGCCCCCAGAGGCAATATGGCCCAATGAGGGGTACAGGGGAATGACGTTGATAAGCTGAGACACAACATGTGGCCATCCCGTCTGTGCTTGAAGATGTCCAGACAGGGAGAACGCTTTACATCTGAGGCAGCCCATTCTGTTTTGAGACGGCTCTGATGGTTAGGAAGTTCTTTCCTACATCGAGCAAAATTAAATTTTTTATTTGCAACTTATACCCATTGCTCCTAATTGTGCTACCTGGGGTCAAGTAGAACAGGTCTTCTCCTTTGTCCTGATCTTCTAAATATCTAAAGAAACATATCTTCTTGTCCTCCCCTCCACCATCTTCCAATATTCTTCCCCGTGTTTGGGGCATGACCTTGAGGCTATCTGGTTCCTGTTTTCTAGACTTCCTAGTTTACCAGGGTCCTTCCTGAAAGGTCCCCAGAACTGTACACATCTTCTAAATAGGGCCTGATTGATGAAATTAGGACAGCACGATTATTATAAATATGGGATACTATGCCTCTCAATGTGGCCTAAAATTCTATTAGCTCTTTGCCATATTGCAACAGAATCTTTCATTTCGAGCTTGTGGTTTACTAAAGAACTTTATATAAAGGATTTACTTTATATCCTGCTACTTTGCTAAAATTAATTGTTTTAAATCATTTCAAAACATTTTCAGATGAACTGTTATCTAACCTACCTCTTCCCTATTGCCCTTGTGAAGTTGATATTTTGAACCCAAGTATAAAACTTCACATTTATTCCTATGAAATTTCATCCCATTAGATTTGACCCAATATTCTTGCCCTGTAATATCTTTGTGGAAACTTAGCTAACGTGTCACCTATCCTGCGACGGTTGTGTTATCTGCAAATTTGATATTTGCTATTTATGCCTTTAGGTTACTCTAAAAATATCAAACATTCTGGTATAGAGGTCCTTGGGACACTTCAGTGACGGTATACTTCCAAAGTGAGATAGAATTGCCTTTCAAAAAGAAAGCCCAAAATTTCTGACCCTGGCATTCAAGACATTCTACATCCATACTCCAACCCACTTACAGGTCCAGCCTCACCTCACTTGGGCTATAGTCACCATTCCTGTAACCACCCTCCACTGCCCCTGAGGTCAACATGACTTCCACTTAGCCACATACACCAACTTTCAAAGAAGATGACTGAGCTTAGAATCAGGGAACCTAGGCTTGATTTCCAGCTGTGCCATTTAGTATCTGTGTGACCTTGGACAAGTTGTTTAACCTCATCTTCAATCAGCTATAAAGTTGGAATTACAATACTCCATATCACAAGGTAGATGGGAGGCTCAAATATAATACTGTATGAAAAGTACTTTGTACAACACTGACTTCTATATAAAGACCAACTATTTATTATTTAAGGATAATATGCTGCCATCTAAGTAGAAACTTCCAGTCCCTACTTCACATTAGTTATGAATAATAGATTTACTGGAAGGGATCTTAGGGGTCATATCGTCCATAATTTCCTCATATTAGAAATGAGAAAAATAAGGCATAGAGTGGTTAAGTGACTTGCTCAATTTCACTGATCTAGGGGACAGAATCAGGATTCAAATCCTGGTCCCATTCTCCAAATTTTGTGTTCTCCTGTACCATGTAACAAAAAGAGTACCCGATTCAGAGAAAAGGACCTGGGTTTGAATCCTGCCTCTAGCCTAGGTCAAGGACCTTGTTGTCCAAGATTGCTTAACCTCTACAAAGATCCTCCAAGTTGTCTTCCCCCTCCCCCATCTCTCTCTGTCTCTGTCTCTCTTTCTCTCTCACACACACTCCTCATTAGAACATAATAGGCCCTTAAAAAATCTTTATTGTGTTTTATTTACCTCTTTTTATTTGCATAGGTAGTTTAGGCCTAGAGTGTACTTCTTACTCATCTCCTCTGCCTTTAAGAATCCTTCTCTTCCTTTAAGATATAACTCAGAAGCAGAGTCCTCCTCCATGTAGCTTTCTCCAAAGCCTCAACTGAAAATGTTCTCTCCTTCCCAAAATTCTCCTTGACTACTTTTGGCTCCCATCACTCCCTACCTCCTATTATAATTAGCTGCATACATGTCAGTTTCTGCTGTGCCCCTACCCCAAGAAGAATGGAAGTGCTTTCAAGGTGGAAACCATGATTTTCTCCAAAAATGAATTCCTAATCATATATTGTAGGTGTTTAATAAGTGCTTGTTGAACTGAATTGAATTAAAAGGGGAGTGAGCTAGTTGCAAACAGTGTGTGTAAACATAGTAAAATAACATGATCTAGTGAAAAAAGCACTGGATTTAGGAGTTGGGATTCAGCTCCTCATCCCTGTAGTTAAGGATACCATGAAGTGACTTGCCCCTGTTCACACATTTCTAAGCCAGTTTCCTCATTTCTAAAATGACTAGATGGCCTCTGAGGTCCCTTCCAGCTCTCAGTCTGTGATCCTATTGTGATACTTGAGTAGCCAGCTATTGCTAGAAAAACCCTGCCCCCAGCCCCTAACTGCAAACCCCAGTTTGTGTAAGAAAATCAGACTTAGTTCCTGCCGTTTGGCATTCAGTGGGTGTCCTTGACAACCCCCCTCCCATGACTGTTCTGGGAGTATGGAGTATGGCCTTGAAGGATGAAAGCCTCAGCCCCAGATATTCTTTTGAATTATGTGACTGTTAGCTCTTATCTCATGAGTCATGTTGTGGGATGTATGGCAAACTGGACACAGAGATTCTGGGTTGTAATTCAGTTGACACTTAGTCAGCTGTCTGATATGTTGTATCTACAATCTATTAAGGAGTTTCCTTTGATCATGGTCATAAAAGGTACAGGCGTGCCAAGTCTGCAAAATGACATTTCAAGAGATAATTAAGCACTGAATCCTGTATTGTCTATATAAACTACCCTCTCCCTTTAAACGTGGCCATTGACTTGGGAAGACCCCAATGGCCGCCGGCTAATAAACTTCTCCATTCAAAACTTATACTCTGTGGCGTGTCTCACTCGCTTCTGGTATAACACTATGAACCAATTTATTTGTCATTAGGCTGTTATTTAGAAATTACAAATTGATTTTCTCCAAGTGGATCCACTGAAAAGTTGTGGGCAACACAACTCAGAATTACCATTTACATAGCATGTTAGGATTTAGAGCTGTTAGGAACCATGGAGATCTATACAATGGGACATTTGTAGTAACTGTCAGAACCAGGATTTGAATTTACTGATTCCAGGCTCATCTCTCTTTCCACTAGACTATGCTGCCTTAGTGTGTATGTGCAAACAGTGAAGCTGAATTTCTTTTAAACTTCTGTATGATTCAGAATGCACCTTAATAATCATAACAACTATTACAAGTTAGGTTTTGCTTCATATGAGCTCTAGTTTGTATGGTTTGGCAAATGTGATTGAAGAAATAAGGGCTGGAGAATCAAGACTGGATGGTATTTTACTATAATAGGAACATCCTTGAATAATTTGCAGCAATTCTCCCCAAACAGTTACTTTGAAGCCTTGTGTTTTTCACAGTGGGACAAGGGCATTCATCAGAAAACTCCACTGTCAGCACATTTCCCTCTAAAATATTAATCATGCATTGTTGTATGCATAAAAATACATGAAGCATTTGGGGAGGAGGGGTATTAAAATCAACTTAATTTCTTGGCTCCACAATTCCCCAGAGCCATGGAATCTATCATCCTGTGTATACTCCTTCCTTCTACAGTGTACAGAGTAGTATTTATGAGTTCCATCCACATACTTCCACACCAAAATGTTCTGTGGCCAGACTAGTTTGGGAAATGCCAGTGAGTAGAACTATGATGTATTGAACTTAGCTTTCTGTGTATTTTCTCATGAAAAAAAACTACTTGAATAAGAGTCGATGGGCTTTTCTGTAACATTTTTTCTCTAGCACTTGCTAGAGGTTTAGCTTTGGACATGTCACTTGACAAGCCTCAGTTAAGTGCTGTAAAATGGGGGTTGTGGTAATTGTACTATTGTGCTTAAAGGATTGTGTGTGAAGATAAAATGGTATTTTATGTTGGCATATATGTGTATGTGCGAACACATGTACATACATAATACTGTGTAAGTGATGATGCATTATCTAATTGTGAACTATAATAATTAAATAAAATGGCACTTCTTGGTTTTTAGATATTAACACCTATGGCCTCAGAGCCCAAATGTGACCACCATGACAAGTTCAATGCTCATCAAATTCCAAAAATAGCAAAAGAAGGGATCTTACCAAATTCCTTCTTTGATACAAATCTGGTCTTGATATCTAAGCCAGGGAAAGTCAAAACAGAGAAAGAAAACTATAACTTAATATGGATGCAAAACATTTTGATAAAATATTAAAGAAGTAACAGCAACATAATGCAAAGATTATATACTATGATTAGGTTAGATTTATACTAGGAATACAAGGTTGGCTTAATATTAGGAAAACTAAGCATAATTGACCAAATTAATAACAGAAAAATAAAATGTATATTATTATACATGTATATATGTATTTATATACATATATATATACATATATATATACATATATATATATATATATATATATATATATATATATATATATAGAGAGAGAGAGAGAGAGAGAGAGAGAGAGAGAGAGAGAGAAAGCCTGAAAATACAACATTCACTTCTGTTAAAAAGAGTAGAAACATAGGAATAAACAATCTTTCCTTGACATGGTAAACAGTATCTTCCTATAACTAAGCCGTTGTTATCCATAATGGAGACAAACTGGCATCCTTTCCAATAAGATCAAGAGTGAGGCAAGGGCATCTTTCATCACACTTTCTATTAAATATAGAACTAGAAATGCTACCTATAGCAAGCAATAAGGCAAGAAAAAGAAATTGAGGGGATAAGTATAGGAAAATTATTGCAAATGTACTTCAAGAACTCTTGAGAATCAATTAAATTAATTGGAACAAGAAGTTCTGCACAGTTGCTGAATATAAAACAAACCCACATAAATCATAAACATTTTTGTATATTAACAATAAAACCCATCAAGAAGAGGTAGAGAAATTCCAGGTAAAATAACTAAAGAGTGTATAAGATACTTGGGGAGTTCAGCTACTAGTATATACAGAAGAATTATATGAATATAACTACAAAACAATGTTTACATTAAGGAAGACAAATAATTGGAGAAATATTAATTGTTCATGGGTAGGTCTTGCCAATATAATGGAAAATGCCAATACTACCTCAATCAATTTACTTATTCAGCTATGCCAAACAACTAAAGGATTACTTTATAGAAGTAGAAAAAAATAACAAAATTAATTTGGGGAAATAAAAAGTTCAGAATCTTAAGGGAGATAATGAAAAAAAGTGGAAAGGATGAGAACTGAGCAGTATCAGATCTCCATCTACACTACAAAGCAGTAACCACAAAATAATTTGGCATTTGTTAAAAAAAATAGATTTTTCAGTGCAACAGATTAGGTATAGAAGTAAACAAACCTAGTGGCCTATTGTTTGATAAATCCAAAGACCCTAGCTACTGTGGTAGGTAATTCACTATTTGACAAAAGCTGTTTGGACAACTAGATAGCTATCTGGCAGAAATTAGGTTTAGACCAATACCTCTCATTATATACCAAAATAAATTCCATATCCATGAATGGATAAGTGCTCTAGACATAAAAATTCATATCATAAGCAAATTTGAGGAACAAGGAAGAAACTCCTCTTCATATCTATGGAAAGGAGAAAACCATGACTAAATAAAGGCTAGAGATGATCATACAAGTTAAAATAGACAAATTTTGATTATGTAAATTAAAACATTTGCCCTGACAAACCTGATATAGCTAAGACTAGAAGGGAAGCATTAATTGGGAAATATTTGCAGCAAATTTCTTTCATCAAGGTCTTATTTCTGAGATACAGAAGGAATTGGTGAATATTTATAAGCATAAGATCCTATTACCTAGTTGATAAATGGTCAAAAGAAAGGAACAGGAAGATTTTTAGATAAGGGATCCAGTTTATCAAATCATGACAAAATGTTCCATATCACTGATAATTAGAGAAATGCAAATTAAATACTGAGGTTCTCTATCAAGCCCATTACATTGAAAAAATCGACCAAAAATATGGTGATAAGTGTTGGGTCTGTAAGAAAACAGGCCCAATGATATCCAGCTGGTGCATCATTTGAATTGGTCCATCCATTCTGGAAAGCAATTTGGAATGATGCCTAAAAAATAAATGGGCTGTGCATGCCTTTTGACCTAGTACTACCACTGTCAGGCCTATCCCCAAAAGAAATCAGCAAAAGGAAAATATTCTACGTGTACCCAAATATTTAAAGCAGCTCTTTTTGTAGTGGTAAAGAACTAGAAATTTAGAGTATGCCCAACAATTGGGAATATAATGGAATATTTTGTATTATTGTGCCATAAGTAATTATGAAAGGGATGGTTCCAAAGAAACCTGGAAAGACTTTTATGAATTGATGCAGAGAGAAGTGAACAAAACCAGGAGAATAATTTATACTATAATCTCAATATTATAAAAATGAACAATTCTGGAAGACTGATTCCAGAGGACCAATGATGAAGAATGATACCCACCTCATGACAGGTAATAGACTAATATACAGAACAGGACACATATTTTTAGACATAATATGGAAATTTGTTTTGCTTGGCTCTGCTTGTTGTAAGGGTGTGTGTGTACGTATACCCACTGGTGAAGGGAGAATGTAGGAAAGAGAAAAAAATGCTTGATAATAAAAAAAAAGGATTAAAGAACTTTCAACACAGAACTTTCAGTCTGGGTGGAAGAATTCATGTCAATGTAGTGAGTGAGCATAGGAATCACTACCTCCCTATAGTCATAGCTAAAAGCTGTCCATTTTAAATGTGGACTTTGTCCATCTCTTAGATTTCTCCTTGCCTGGATCTTGGGAGTACTATGAGATAACTTTTATAGCGGCTCCCAGAGAAATTCTACAGGGCCTCACCCCCAGCCCGCCTACCTTTTTCAACTAATGACAGCAGACTCACCGAAGGGAATATAAACATCTACCTCTCTGTGGAATTGACTAGAAGAAAGAAATGGTTCCTGAACAACTTTCCCAGAGGAATCCATTGTCTTGAAAGCTGCACGTGTTTGGATTTCACAAGGTCAAAATATTTCAGGTTATTAATGAAAGATAATATTATGAAGCAACAGATCCTGTGTCTTACAAGGCAAAAGTATAATAACACAATAGTATAAAAATTAAATACATTTCTGTAGAAAAGAAATTCTAAATAGACAAAAGACAGGGATAGCAAGAAAAGGAACCTTTTAACCTGAGAACCTCTACTTAAGTTTCACACTAAGGGGAAAATATATAAATAATAGCCATGTTCCCATCAGGCGCTCCAGAGCTCCCTAATGTAGAGGCAGCCGAAGTAGATTTTTTCTACTCCCTGATCTAAAACTAACTTTCTCATTTTTTTCAGTGTTTTCTTGCTTTCATGCCTTAGCACTGGTCACCCCTATGCCTGGAATGCATTCATTCCTTACCTTTTCACAGAATCCCTTTTTAATCTTTTCAGGAGAAGCTTAAGTACAATTCTGCTTGAAACCTTGTCTGATTCTACCGCCCCACCCCACAACTGCAGCTGTCCTTCCTACCAAATTAGCTTGTATGTAACTACTTTGTGTATATTTATATTTATTTGCTTGATATTTATGCTATATATGACAATAATGGTAGGTATTTGTATGGAGATTTAAGGTTTACAAGGCACTTTGCAAATATTGTCCCATGATTTACCGAGGATCATATAGCTAGTAATTAAGGCTAGATTTGAACTCAAGTTTTCCAGCCTCCACAACCAAGGCTCTATATCTTAATATACTTCTATAGCTAATCTGATAAAAACAAAAGCAAGCCAAGGTGCTCGTTAGTGGCAGGTAAAGTCTTAATAGCTTTTACTCATAAAATGAGATAACCCCGCCCACCATTTTGACCATTGCCTTTAGCTAAGGGAATGAATATTGTCATTTAAGAGAAGTTGGAAGAGATCCTAGGGGAGATACCTTAGTGATTGTGGCCTTCCTCATTTCGCGTCCTGGAGCTAGTTCTCAGCTCTGTATGTGCTCAAGACAGGCCCTAGTAGGCTGGACTGACTCCAGTGTGAATTATTTACCATGAAGGATCTAGGCACAGAAAGAAAATTAACCTTTTTAATACAAATGGAGAGAGTAGTTCTGGTGGCAATTATAGCCAATAAGACATATTTTGTCTCTGTCAGGTAGAAGAGAAATCTGACATTAAGTGAAATAAAAATTTTAAAAGTGGATCTGTATGAGTCTAAAAATGAGCAGCAACCTACCAAGGAATTTGAATGGAAATGTGAATTTCTGTGCATGGGATTGGTTATTCAGACTTTGAATGCTATTCCTATACTTCAGCCGGCTCTTCAAACTTGAGTTGCCTTTACCAGGGTTTACCACTGCTGGAAACCAAATTTTCAGCCTTTTTGCCTGATGGGAGTTATGTATAGCTATAATAAGATGTATGTAATTATCTCAGTGTGAATTCTAAAGCATAAAAGTAGTTTGAGATTTTAAGGAACATTTAATAATTGTTATTATGTAACATTTATTAAGCCTCTGGACCACACTCGGTATATAACTTGAAACAACAGTCAATTCATAATAGTGACACAAGTATAAGTCTACTAAGAGGCAGGCCTGCAGTCATGCAAGAACAATTGATTTGGTCAATGAGAAAAAAAATCAATTTAGCATCTAAGATTATTCTACTCAGTTTGGCATCATGTAAACAACCAGTTGATTAAAATAATCACTTTTCAACTGGTTATTTTGATATGGAGAGGCAGAATGGAATAGGGGATAGAGAGCTGGGGTTAGAATTAGAAAGTGCTGAATTCAAATCCTACCATTGACACATACTATCCATGTAACCCTGAGCAAGGCTCTTAACTTTTGCTTCAGGTAACGTAAAATGATGAATTGTAATTGAGTTGCTGATCTGCATTGGTAGAGTTTCTGCTTTTGGAGTATAGCAATGAGATCTGGACAAAACCCAAATTGCTATATAGTCATCTATAAATGATGTTAGGCTGAGTCAGTTGTTCCACATGCCGCTATATTTTATTTATGTAATCACATGCGTGCGTAGATTATGTAATATATGCATGTATTGGTTTTAGTTCATGGTGGACACTTAGCAAGTTTGGATCATTTTTTCATAGATTAGAATGGCATTTGGCATCATTGGTCAACTGACTCCAATAATGCATGAGATACATTGTGTTTGATGTAATCAGCGTAATATTATCCCCAAAGAGGACCATCTGAAGGTCCTCATTATCTATGGAGAATTGTGAATTTATCTTAAATTAAAAGGGCCTATGATTGTAACTGAGAGGCTACATGATAGAGTGGATGAGATGCTTGACTTATAGTTAGGAAGACCTGCCCCTGATATTTACTAGATACGACCATGGACAAGGTGCTTAACTGTTACGAGCATCAGACAACTCTTATACTCTATGTTATGGAGCAATTGACACTTGTATGGAGGAAATCTCTTTACTAAAAAATCATAGATCCTTTATGTATGATTTAAAATACAATAAAATATTGACCTTTTGAGAAAAATCTTTAATCTATTGGCACTTTGTCTGAATGAGGATTGAGTCAGTCTTGGGATAGATAAGTCATTCCTGGTCTGGTCTCTCCCATTGAGGAGGTTAAGCAATTGGGAAGGGGTCCGATAGCAGCCAATAGCAACGTTTCTAGCAGTGGGCATCAGGTCGTGGAGGAGCAGTCATTCTATAGGGTAGTCTGATCATGGATATTGGAGAGTCAAGTCTGGTATTAAGGAAAAAGGGGTGGGGGGGGGGAGTGGAACTAGAGGGATCAAGATAAGGTCCCAGTACTAGGATATCTTAGGTATAAGGAAGAAAAAAAGACAAGGAACCAATAAATAATTCAATTTAATAGACATTTATTAAGTGCATACTATTTTCAAGTCACTGTTCTAGGTGCTTTTTAAGGATAAAAAAGACAAAACCTACAAATGAGTGGAGACTAGTGAAGATTGCTAAGGACAACAAAAGTGGCCTATTTGTGTTTAAAAAGTATATGAGCCAAAGAGGAGGTTCAAAGAAGAGACAGAGGTACAATTTCATGATAATGACACAGTGTAACAGCTGTTGTCAAGAAGATAGCAACATACTCTCAGACTGAAAAAAGTCAAATGTAAAGCTGGGAGAGCAGGATTTTAGTTTTCAAAAAAGGAAAAGAGTAGAGTTGGTAAAATTGACTTTGATTCCTGACAAAATTCTAGGACATATTATTAAAAGGATGGTTCATGAACATCTAGAGAAGGAAGTAGTGACATAAAAAGCCAACATGGTTTCATCGAGAAGAGATCATGTCTCAAATTTCCTTTTCACAAAGGATTATTGGACTGGCAAATCAGGAGGATGCCATAGATACATTTTTACCTAGACTTTAGCAAAGTCTCTCATGCTATTCATATGGACAGAGTAGAGACCTGTGTTAGGTAAGAATGAAATTAAGTAGATTGAGAACTGGTTCAATGGTAGTCACTGGGTTTGGAATTAGGAGGACCACAGTTCAAATTCAGCTTCAGCCACTAAGTCCCTTAACCGTTACTTACCATTTACCATTATATAGTTTCCTCAACTATAAAATGAGGCTAGCAATAGCACCTATCTCCCAGGATTGTTGTGAAGATAAAATGAGACACTGTTTATAAAGCCCCTATCATAGTGTCTGGCACGTAGCAGGTGCTGTATAAAGGCTAACTGCTATTAATATGATCGCTATTAATGGTTCAGTGTCACTTTGGAAGTAGTTTTCTAAGGGAGCACCCCAGGGATCTATGATTGACCCTGTGCTGTTTAACATTTTTTTAAAACTAATTATGTACTTAGAGAAAATCATAGATTCAATTTGCAGATGACACAAAGCTGAGGAGTTAGCTAGTATAAGAAGATAACCAGCATTCAAAACGATATTCATGAGTTATAATACAAATCATCATTTCAAACTAATTTGGGAGGACTACAGTTAGGTAACAATATCTAGAAAGGTTTAGGGATATTTAGTAGACTGAATACTCAATGGGGGTGTAATATTAGTAGCCAAAATGGTAATGCCATCTTAGGCTACATTAAGAGACACAGATTTTAGGATTAGAAGTGTCTGTGGTATTGTGTGTATTCAGTTATTGTCACTACATTTTAGGGCAGTGTCCAGAGATGGTCAACCAGGACAGTGAAGGACCTCTAGTTCTTGTTATGTGAAAATTGGTTGGAAGGAACTAGGGTGTTTAGTCTGGATAAGGGAAGACTTTGGGGCAGATGATAGCTATAATCAAGTATTTAAAAGATCTGTCACATGGAAGAAAGACTGTCCTACTTGACCTCTGTTTTGCCAGGTACATGCTAGTCCCAAGTACAGAGTCAAGATCTGAAGAAATTGAACCAATCGGGCAAACAAAACAGGCAATTTTAGTAAATACAAACGTTCAGGAAGGATATTCATTATCAGATGCCACTTTCCTGGTGCCCATTCATGCATGATGATGCACCTAGGTTGATCACAGCAGTTTATAATGGAATAAATTAGTCTGGTAGGTCCAAAGAGCTGTACTCCCTCTTAACACTGATGTATGTAGGTTACGTTGTAGTGCAGCCCTTACTTAAGGTATGAAGTCCATTCTTTTCAGCTCTCTGTAACTAAGAGGTAGTTACAAAGCCTAGTCAGTATGTTAGGTCCCAAATCTGGGTGAAACTGCTAACTCCTAAGATAGTCTCAAAAGCCAAATTAGGAGCAGTAGGTGGAAATGACAAGAGAAAATGGAGGATTTTTGTAAAGAAAAACTTAATTGAGCTATCTAAAGATGGAATAGACTGCCTCAGACATTAATTAGCTCTTCCTCATATGAGGTTTTAAAACCAGAATCTGGATGACCATTTGTCAGTAATGTTGCCCAAGGTGATCCTTATTCAGGTATAGTTTGGATTAGAAGGCCTTTGAGGGGTCAGCCAATTCTGAGTTCTACATACCTGTGATTTGTAACTTTAAGCTTCCTGGTTCCGCCCAGAGCCTAACCTCTCAGTTTTACTTTTGCTCTCCCAGTCCCAGCTCCATATCTGCTTGACCCATAGCTACTTGCTATCTTTATCAAGAAAATAATACCCTAAATCTGACTAAACTTGTTTGTTTTTCCTTTGGAGAAATCAGGGACTCCGTGTAGCCTGTACCCAATTCTCCATTTGCCGTTGAATCCAGCTATTCCTAGGCAGTACAAATGATTGTATTTACCTCATTCCTTAAACGGATTAGGGAAAAGACATTTTGGATGGGAGAATGCAAAAATGAAATGTGACAAGGTTAATTTAAGATGATGCCTTCACTTTTTAGTCATTTCTCCTAAAGGAGACTTTGAAAATCGAAGTTTACTGCCAATTACTTTTCATAGTATATCTTTATAGTTTACTACCATATCACTACCCGCCCACAGGACATTTCAAATTGTATGGCCCAGAGATATCTTAAACTCAACTTATTTAAAACTAGGCTCATTATCTTTCCCTCCAAACCCACCTTTCTTGCAAACTTTCCCATTTCTGACAAATATACCACTATTCTTTCAGTCTCCCAGGTCCATAACCTTGGCTTTTTCCTAAATTCCCCACGCTCCCTCACCCCACATATCCAATGAACTGCCAAATCTTGTCATTTCTTCCTCTATAACATCTCTTGCATCTTACCCTGTCTTCTCATATGACTGCCCCTTTCTTTCTGACCCTTATCACCTCAAAACCTAGATTGTATTATTTGACCTCAAATGAGTCCTCACTGCACATGTGAACTTGTTGATCCACTTGTCTAAAAAAGTATATAAGCCCTGTCCCTCAGTTTAATAAATGGAGCTGTCCTTTACTCTTCCACCTCGCCCGTGTTTTCTTTTCACTCTCCACAGCATTTGGCCATCTCCAGCCACAGCTGCTGGCAGCACCTGAAGCTAGATTTAAATTCAGGTCTTCCTAACGCTGTGCTCAGGGCTCTATCCACTTAAGCTGCCAAAAGATGATAGGGAACCACTGGAGCTCATTGGGCAGGGAGGTTGATTTGGAGTGAAGGAAGACCCGTGGCAAGGATATTGGTACTAAGGCTGTCGCACAAGCCCAAGGAAAAGGTGATGGGGCCCTATACTAGGGTTGTGGTTGATGAGTGGAGAGAAGGAGGTACATGTGCAAAATGCTAAGGTAAAAAAGATGGGATTTGGGAACAGATTGGCTCTGTGGGTGAGAGAAAGAGTGAGGAGTAGAGAATGACATTGGTTTTGAACCTGGGTGACTGGGAGAATGGCAGAGGGTTTGGGGGAAGGATAATGAGTTTAGTTTTATACATGTTGAGCTTTCATAACATTACACTTCCTATGTGTTTAACCACTCCTCAGTCTCCTTTGGTGGATCATTTATATCATGCCTTTATCTCTGTGTCCTGGGATCATTTTTTCTTTTTCCTTTGTATTCTTTTGCTTGGTGACCTCAACAGTTCAACAAAGGCACTTTGATACAGACTTTTGATTCCTGGCTGCCATCCTTGAGTCTTGCCAATCACATTACAGATTTACTTTAGCAAGATGGGAAGGGCTGGTAGGTATTCTAGCAGGTTCACTTAAATCACTTTTCTCCTTACAGGTAAAATGACCTTACTGCCATGCTTTATTTCTTCAAGGAACTACGATTTTGTAGGTACGGATATTTTCTCCACTGATGCAAATCATAGCTTTGCTACAACTTAGTTGCTCTCTTTTGTCTCCAGGATCAAATACGAAATGCTCTGTTTGGTAGTCAAAGCCCTTCAGAACTTAGCCCCCTCCTACTTTCCCAGGCCAAGGTCATCCACTTCATCCCAGGCCATTGACAGTCATCCTGACTTTTGTCTTGCCACTGGACTAACATCACTGGAGGAGAGAGTAAGACTGATGACTTTGTGTAGCTCTACCTCACACATCTGATTCCCTTGGAAGTCAAGACATCATCCTTGTGATGTCATTGGTCCTCTTTGAGAATGAAGGATCAATAACAACAGCAACAACAGGAACACCTTCATCCCTGCTGAGTACTCTTTGATCTAGCCACATTGGCCTCCTGGTTGTCCCATGAACAAGACACTCCATCTCTCAGCTCTGGGCACTTTCTCTAGCTGTTCCCAATGCCTGGGACATTCTGAGTCCTCTGCTCTGCCTAGAGGCTTCTCTGACTTCCTTTAAGTCCCAGCTAAAATCCTATCTTTTACAGAAAGCCTTTCCCAAACTCTTATCTAGTGCCTTCTCTCTATTAATGATTTGCTGTTTATCTTGTATATAGCTTACTTGCATATATTTGTTTGGATGCTGTTTCTCCTATTAGACGCTATGCTCCTTGAGGGCAGGGACTGTCTTTCCTCTTTTTGTATTGCTAGCTCTTAGCAAAGTGCCTGGCATAGTAAGCACTTAATAAATGTAATTGATTGACTGATGCCTGAGAGTTATGGAAGAAAAAAAAATATATCCTATGGCCAACCTGGAAATGAACCTTTTGGACTGTACTCAGCTGGGGTTGTTTGTCAGACAACAGATATACAAATCCATTACTTTGATAATGCTGAAGACCATTCCAGCTTGGAAGGAACCTGAATTCTTCTGGCATTGCCTTCAAGAAACTAGGGTTATCTCCAATCCCAGTGGAAGTAATACAGGTACAATGGTAGGAAAAGCTTTGGATCTAGAATCAAATGGCCTTAGTTTAATCCCTGGTTCTGCTACATTACCCACATGGCCATGGGCAAGTCAACATCACCTCTCTGAAGACATTTAGATTCCTATGGAATGCTTTGTGGAATAGTAATGAAAGAGTTAGTGGAGATGACTTAGTACAGCCCAAATCTTGTTTTCTAGATGAAAGAGAAAGACAATGAAAGGAAGAAAAAAGAAAACAAACAGGATTAGTGTCTTCTCTGCTCAAGATTACACAACACCAGTATTTTTCCTTGTTTCCCTCTGGAGTTAGTCAGTGTGGCAATAACAGGTTTTTTTTTTTTTAAATATGTAAAATGAAGTGATTTGGATGAGATAACCTCAATGATTCCTTCCCCCTTTAAGTCATAAAAAATGATCCATTGAATTTTAAATTGGTCCCAGAGAGGGCTTTATTTTAAAAAAAAATCTGTTTTTTATCCTTTATTTTTATTGCAAAATAGAGCTTTTTCCTGTTTTATCTATGTCTCAGAAATTTGAAGGTAATGTAGAAGAAATTTGGAAAGGGCTGGTTTACTCTGGAATTGTTAGGAAATCTATTTTGAATTTTAAGATTTGTTTTACCTTTTAAAAAAAAAAACAAACCAACTTGCCACTTTCACCTGTCTATAGTATTACAACTGAAAATCCCTTCTTTGTGTCCTCTCCAAGAAACCTCACCAAGGAACAGCCCTAGGGAGACTCACTCAGCTGCAGATAATCAAGTAATGGGCTCCTGAGGGATCCTGAGAGTAGATGATAACTACAGAGACCTGAGTTTGCAACCTTAAACCAAGGAGTGTATACCTGGTGTTGCTTCTTCGCAGGGACAGCTAAGAACTCAGGTGTTCCAATTGGCTCATCATCAGAGTGGGTCTTTGAATGTTCTTTGTTTATACTCACTCCATTTGAAACTTCTATTACTAGAGACAATTTGATTCCTATTAATATGTAGAATAGTGATGTGTGTGGGTCAGAGACCACTACTCACATTAAAAATATACAGAGACCGTTCTTGAGAAAAGGCAAAAATGAGTTTATTACTTTCTCACGAGAAAGGACACACCCCAGCAAGTGTGTATGTGTGGGCATACAGCTCAAAGCAAGTTATATAGACCCTAACACAGAGTTCCCCCAACCCCTACTGTCTCCTTTTCCCATTGACTGGGTTTGGAGCTCACATTCTAAATGCGGAATCTTTTCCCAGCAACAGAGAACAAAAAGACAGGTGTGAGACCAGGGACTAGTATTCAGCAAAAAGGTGGTAAAAGCCAGATAAACAGGACCTTGCACGTATCTGTCTGATTTCTTATCTCTATTTTCTTAGAGCAGTTTCTAAAAATATAGAAGCGGGGTGTAGGGTGGGGGTGGATGGTAGGAGAAGTAAGGTCTTGTCCCACACTGAGGGGGCTTCACTATTTCAGCATTCCACTCACTGATGAAAGAGTTCATGGAGATGACCAGGTCCAATTCTTAAGATAAAAGAGAAAGAGAAGGAAGAAAACAGTTATGGACTTCTTTTCTTTAAAGATGACACAACCCAGTTATTTTTCCTTGTTTCCCTCTGAAACTATTTAGTCTTAGCAATAAAAATGAGGATTTCCCTGTGAATTACAGGGTGAAGAAAGCAATAGGTGGTGTCACCCAGCGGAAAGTGTTGGATTTGGTCTAAGGGGAATTGGATTTTAATTCTAGTTTACCTGTGTGACCTTGGGAAAATTACTTCATCTCTGGACCTTGGCTTCCCCGTATATAAAATGAAAGGGTTGGATTAGATGACATTAATGGTCCCTTCCAGCTCTAAATCTATGTTCCTATATTAGAATTTAACTCCAATAGAATGATAAATGCAAATGATTTCATGTGATTATTTTGAATGAGGGATTACCCTCATCTGGGAGTTCACATAACAATGAAATCGCAGGTCCAGTTCCTATCCCTACTTTGAATTATACCCAGGGGAAAAGTTAAACAAAAATTAGGGCAAAGCACAGGTGAGATATAATGAGCGTATTTTCTTTTGCTAAATAGTATAAAGAGAACACACCTGGGAACTCAACCCGAAGGCCAGAGAGGCAGAAGGAGTTAGAGTATTTAAATGTAATCTACCAAAGTAGTGAGGACGAATGGAAAATAGCTTAGAGTGTGGGATCCAGGAGGTCATAGATTTGGAGATAGTGAGAGACCTTAGAGGTCATCTAGTTCAATTCCCTCATTTTGTAATGGAGGCTAAAGCCCAGAGATGAACTCTTGGCCAAGGTTATACAGGTAGCAAGTGGTAGGCCAAGATGAGTGTAATTGCTTCAGACTCCAAGAACACAAGTAACTTTTCAGAACTGGAAATATGACAAAAGTAGAAAGCATTCCTTTTTTTTAGAGATCTGTAATCATTTCGTCTAAATCCCAGATTTTGACTCTTGTCTGAAGTCTGGCATGAACCAAGACTTAGATTAAATATCCAGCTCTTGACAGAGTGATTCAGCACCTCTGTGATGAGGAAATCTCACTTTTGTTACAATTTATTTTCTGGGCTTTCTCTTTCCTCATTAGCTTTTCATAGCAGTTGGGTTGTTTTCTTCTATAATATGTTTATATATATATATTACAACATACGCATATGTGTGTATGTATATACGTATATATGTGTGTATATCTATATCTATTCTTTTTTCATGCATACTTGAAATTTTGGTGATAAGGTGTACTGGTCTTTTGCATTTTTGATAATGACAGGGATGAAAAGCCAATAGGAGACACTGGTTTATGTTTGATAGTGATTAAGTAGTGATTTCTTTGTACTTTATTCACTGAAATAATTTATGAGACATTCTATACAGGACAAGAGTATGGAATCTTTTTCAGTTATTTGAAGAGCAACATACCACGAAGTCAGGCTAGTCAGGTATTTTCAGCTCTATAGCAATTAACTACTTTAAATATTGCTGCAGGTAATTTTAGTCCGTGCTTTTGATGATTTCATTGTAGAGGGTGTGGGCCCACATGTTTCTAGCAAAGTTATTTTTCCGGCACCAATTTTCCACCTAATTTAGTGGCTCCAGGTCTGCTGGCTTCAAAAGCATAATTAGCTGTGGACTCTGCTTTTAAATCTCAAATTTGATTTAATCAGGTAGCAATTAACATGTCAGACCAACTTCTGCTAATCTGAAAGAACCCTGGGGTGCCTGACCTCTTCCCTTCCCTGACCACAGAAAAAATCAGCATGAGTTTGCGGTGTGATTTTTTTTTCTGACTGACACCTGGAATATAGAAATCCACTGTGACATTCTGAATGTGACTCTGGCTCCGGGGGATTGGAGGGGTAAAGAAGAGTAATCTCTCCTTTACTCTTAGTTGTTATTTTCACAATAATGATGCACCAGGGGCCATTCCCCTACCCCCCCAGGGACACCCTCTACCTACCCTCTTACAGTGAAATCACAAAAGATCATGATATTAGTGTAACATTAAAAGTGGTAAGATACAATGTAATGTAGAAGGGGCTGCCAAATGACGGAAAATGTAAATTATAAGAGTTGAATGAGAGCTTTGAATAGTCAAATGAGATAATGACCGAAAAGTGCTTAGCACAGTGCCTGGTAAGGACTATAATATAAATGTTAGCAATTTTAATTATTATTATTATTAGTAGTAGTAGTAGGGCAGCTAGGTAGTGCAGTAGATAGAATGTCAGGCCTGGAATCAGAAGGACTCATCTTGCTGAGTTCAAATATAACCTCAGAAACTTAGTAGCTCTGTGACCCAGGGCAAGTCACTTAACTGTGTTTGCCTCTGTTTTCTCATCTGTGAAATGAGCTGGAGAAGGAAATGGCAAACCATTCCAGTATCTTTGCCAAGAAAACTCTTAAATGGGGTCACAGAGTCAGATACGACAGAAAAATGACTGACCAACAAAAAAGTAGTAGTAGCAGCAGCAGTGGTAACAGTCATTGTCATCGGCATCTTCAGAATCCCATCCGTAACATGATCCACTTTATTGACAAGTCCAATTTCCCCAAATAAAACAAAAATAAAGAAATGTTTTATTTCCTAGCTCATTTCTCTAAATTCAGTGAGCATAGCTGTACCTTAGATAGAGAAATATGCCTTCCTGATTTCATTCAGTTCAACAAATATATGTATTTTTTCCATTTTAAAATGTTTTTATTTAAAGTTTTGAGATGCAAATTCTATCCTTCCCTCTCTGCCTCTTTCCCCTACTCCCTCCTTGAGATGGTAAGAAATCAGACGTAGGTTATACATGTGCAGTTATGTGTGAAGTCCGTATCTTCCCCATTTCTTAGAGCACAATAGTATTCCATTACATTCATATACCACAACTTGTTTAGCCATTCCCCAATTGATGGGCATTGCCTTGATTTCCAATTCTTTGCCACCACAAAAAGAGCCGATATAAATATTTTTGTACATACAGTTCCCTTTCCCTGTGATCTCTTTGGGAAATAGCCCTAGGAGTGGTATTGCTGGGTCAAAGGGTATGCACATTTTTATAGCCCTTTGGGCATAGTTCCGAATTGCTCTCCAAAATGGCTGGATCTGTATAGAACTCCACCAACAATATATTAATGTTCCAATTTTCCCACATCCTCTCTAGCATTTGTCATTTTCCTGTTTTGTCGTGTTAGCCAATGTGACAGGAGAGATATGTTACCTAAGAGTTGTTTTGATTTGCATTTCTCTAATCAGTAGTGATTTAGAGCATTTTTTCATATGCCTATAGATATCTTTAATTTCTTCCTCTGAAAACTGCCTGTTCGTATCCTTTGACCATTTCTCAATTGGGGAATGGCTTTTATTCCTATAAATCTGGCTCGGTTCCCTGTATATTTTAGAGATGAGGCCTTTATCAGAGACATTGGCTGTGAGGAAGTATACGGGCTGCTGAAGCGAGCACTAGAAAAACATTTCTTAAGAAAGAGAATTGTGTACTGTTTACCGTAGCCCCTATTTCATAGTTTTATTGTGAAGGTCAGAACATAATTATTGTTTACTTAGCATTTTAAGGATTGTAAAGCTCTTTATAAATATCTCATGATATCCTCACAATAATCTTGGAAGGTAGGTGCTATTACTACGACCATTTTATGGATGAGGAAAATGAGGCAGACAAAGGTTGGAGTTACTTATCTGGGAGTTAAAAGTAAGTATCTTGGGCTGGATATGAACTTAAGTTTTATTGCCTCCAGGTCCAGCATTCTGTGGTTACAGCTAAGCCCAGATCCAACTGTACAGTATATTCTGCAGAACATGTATACTAGTATGTAGATGTCAAAGGATTACAGTGCAAGGTATATTTTCTTTTTCTTCATTGTGTATAACAGTGTTCTTGAGAGTTTTCCAAGAGTAGCGAAGAACTGAAGGAGACCTGGGCTTAGATGATCTTTAGTTCTCTCCCAGCTCTGATGTACTATATTTCTATTATTTGTTTTTTTTTTATTATATACATTATTGACCCACAAGCATTTCTCAAAACTTACCCAGAAGAAGGACTCCCCAAACTCCAGGGCCCCTTTTCACACCTGTAGTAATACATAACCCATATCACATTGAAGCAGATGGTCTGAAGTTGGCCCTGAAGTTCCCAACCTTTTTGTGTGAGGAGCTGAAACCCCATAGTTAGCCAGCTGGGGCTATGTGGGTGGAGAATTGTTTGAGGGTGAGGTATAAAAGTATTGCTGATTAGGAAGTCCTGCCAGGTAGCCAATGGACCTGTCAATAACTTCTAATATTTAAAATTCAGTAGCTTCTTCTCTCCCCTTGTCATTGAAGGCTATAGGAAGATTGGTGGCAATTCTTGGGCCTTACTCCTATCCCCATGGTATTGGTGGCATAATGGAAGTATCACTGGAATGAAACTCAGGACCTGAGTTATAGGCTGGTCTTTGTTACTAACAAACTGTACGATCTAAAGCAACTCTTTTTTGTCCAGTTTGGGCCACTTGCCTCACCTATTAAATGAGGAAATTGGACTAGAATTCAGGGGTGGGGAACCCATGGCCTTGAGACCACATGTGGCCTTCTAGGTCCTTGTGGACCTTTTGGCATTTTG
This sequence comes from Trichosurus vulpecula, assembly GCF_011100635.1. Taxonomy (NCBI): domain Eukaryota; kingdom Metazoa; phylum Chordata; class Mammalia; order Diprotodontia; family Phalangeridae; genus Trichosurus; species Trichosurus vulpecula. Next base: position 174,080,352 of record NC_050579.1, read on the forward strand.
ACTGAGTCCAAATTTTACAGAACAAACTCTTTTAAGGAGATTTGTTCTGTGAAGTTTGGATTTAGTCAAAGGGCCGCACTTGAGGACCTAGAGGGCCATATATGGCCTTGAGGCCGCAGGATCCCTACCCCTGAACTAGATGATTGTTATGGTCTTTTCCAGCCCTTAACATTCTCTGGCATCGTTCAGAATTTCAAACCATTTTGATTGAAGTGACTTTTGGCTATGCTTATTTTCCTGTCAGAAATGCCAGTGGGTCTGGGAGAACAGGGTCTGTTTGGAAGCTAAAACTCTGAAACCAATCAATAAGCACTTTTAAAAAAAAAAAAAGGGTCCTATCATGTGTCAGGCATTCTGCCAGAGGCTACATATATAAAAGTAATAATTAAACAGTCTTCGTCCTCAATGAGCTTATATTCTTTTGGGGGCAGTTCATTGAAGTCAAAGGATGCCCGGATGGAGACCCGTTGGAGCAGTGAAAAGAGCAGGAGACTTGGTGTTTAGGCTTAGCCTGGTTACTAATTAATTCTATGTCACAAGGCAAGTCAATTCCTTCTCTGAGTCTCAGTTTTTTCAGTCTGACAAGTGAGGATGACGGTATCTGAGCCATACACTACAACTCTGATATTACAAGAATCATATGATTATGAATTTAAAGCTGGTCATCAAATCCAGCCCCCTAATTTTACAGATGAGAAAACCAACATGCCCAAGTTTACCAGACTAGTAGTGGTAGAGATAGGATTTGAGCTAAGGTTTTTTGACTCTTGACATTATGCCATATAGAATCCAATGATCTCATCATGAGTAAAGGTGATTTAAAAAGTATAAAGTATTACACAAATTCCAAAGCATTTTTAATATGCGTTGATGTAAGAGTATTATGAAATTGTCTGGGTTGTATGAGACACCTCCACTGAGGTCCTGCTCTGATGCATCATCCTGTCATGGAAGCAATCCTGAATTCTTGAAGGCCGTACCAGTGGAGCATGACTTCTGACATGTAATACCAAATGGGGAAGGCTTGGTGAGGTAGATTTATTATCTATGGACCAACCTAGTTAAGTCAGAAAGAGTCATGCAGTGATAATGAATTTTTCAGATACAAATGAGATCCCAGATCTTTTAAGGAATGAAATCAGAATCTTAAATTATTATTTTAAAAAATACTCTGGCCAATTCATTGAAATTTTCAGTCCTGCAGGAAGTTGTGAACCTGCATAGATGGAGGGAGTTTCCATGTCATACATTCACCATGCTAATGAAATCATAGGCATGAGTTACTTAAAAAACAAAAATTTAAATATATCATTGGTCACAAATATTTATTAAGTGCTTACTGTATGTAGACCACTGTACCGAGCATTAAGGGAGATATTAGTTTATAAAAGATACTGTCCCTGCCCTCAGTGGATTTATAAGCATTTTTAAAAGATTCTACTATTACCACTTATTGGGTAAAACAGAGCAGTGCTATTCATAAGGTCTAAGAGTAAATGGTCTTACCAATTGGAGGGACTGCAGACTTCCAGGAGAAGGTGCCATTTGAAATGGGATTTAAAGGATAAGTAAGAATTCAGTGAGTCTATCTGAACCAGATCTCAAAGTGTACTAAAAATGATTTGACATTGGTGAGAGAGGTGGCGGGGGAGTAGGGAGGGGGTGGATAAATGGAATAGATTAAGCAGACAGAACATAGGAGCAAATAAAAACAGCAGCATAGTGTTTGATAAATCCAAAGGACCCTAGTAACTGGGTGAAGAGCTCATGATTTAACAAAAGCTGCTAGGAAAAGTAGGCAGAATACTGGCAGAAATTAAGTTTAGACCAAATACTACGTACCAAGATAAGCTCCCAAAGGTTATAATGACCCACATATGAAAGGTTATATCATAAACGAGTTAGAGGAACAAGGATGAAATTACCTTCTCTGTCTATGGTTAGTAGAATAATTTATGACTAAATAAGGAGAAAGAGAGGATCATACAAGATAATTTAATATCAAAATTATCTATTTTAAGTTTTTGCATTAAAAAATCTAATGTAAAAATTAGAAGGGAGTTGTAACTGGGAATAGGTGTTTCTCCCCATAACTAATGACATGACCTCCCCTATTGCCAAGATCATTCTTTAATGCTTCACATATATAGTGCCTGAAACATTTGAGGCACCTTTAGAAAAATGACATTCCTGGAACCAATTCTTTCAGTGCTTTTTGCCTGAAACTAGTCAGTTTGTTGGGAATGCTAGTTAAAGTAAGAATAGTATGAGGAGCAAGAGCTCTTGATATTTTCCAACTGGGGGTTTCCAGAGGATGGGAGGTGGGAAATCTGAATCCTTTTCCAGTTTCTGAGCTAAAGCTCTCCCTTTCCAAGACTTCAAAAAAGTGATCAGGAAAACCTATGAAGTAACAACTCTAACACTATCTTATGTGGCATCGCAAGAGCGATAGCTCTTTCTGGTTATTTTTATTGCATTTGGGATTCCTTTACCACATGATGGGGTTGACAGAGACACTTTCAATCTTTCTTCAAAAAACTGAACTATTTTTCTCTTAGGACTTTTTCCTAGTGTGAGTTAAGAAAATTTCAGTTTGGTATGAGAGCCAGAATGGCATGATGGATAGAAATCTAACCTTGGAGCAAGCAAGATATGGGTGCAAGTCCTGCATCTGGCATATATAACCCTGGTTGGGTCTCTTAATCTCTCCATAACCCCAGGCAACTATAGAAGACTATCTAAGAGGCAATCTGTATTGAAAGGAAGCCTCACTAGGAGATCTGATTTAAAAAAAAATTCAGTTATGAATAACAAGTGATTGAGGTCTGATACCATTGCATATTTCATGAAATCACATAGACAAGGAGATAGAAAAAATTGAACCTTTGCCTTTGAAGTAAGCCATCAAATACATAAAATTCCTTTAGTTACATTTACCAAATGGCAAGTATCATTTCTATGCCTGGTCTCTCTTTAAAAGAGGTGAAGATGCTATATATATATACAGTACTGGGGGACAAGGAGCAGAGATGCTCATAGGTGCTCTGTTCTCAACATGAAGGAAAAGTTTTCTCTGTGGGCCCTTGAGTCTGGGGAGCAGCTGGTGAGAAGAGTCATGGGTGATGCTTGCCCTTTTCTGGGGGCAGGGGACAAAAAATAGGAAGGCTACTGATATGGGTTGTTTGATAAATGCTTTGGTAGTTAGAAAGCAAAGAAGGGATGAAATATTTAGTGTTGTGAGAGAAAAGTGTTCATGTAGGGAAGTGATTTATTGAGGTGGAAAAGCAAAGGGTAGCCTGTCTATTGGTAGTCCCAATGGCGTTGGCTTGAGGTTTCCCTTCCTCCTGTCACACTGTGGTATGTGGAGGTTGTTCATGGTTTTTGGTATTAATCTGGATTGTGAGATTTGTTGCCAGAGACATCATAGTACAGTAATAAGAACATTGGCTCCAGAGTTATAGAAGCTGGGTTCAAATCTTACCTCTGAGGCTTACTGCGTAACCTTGATCAAGTCATATAACCTTCATAACTTGAAACATTACTGTCTCTAGAATCCCAGTCATATTCCAATGATGTGAAAGTACCCTAAGTCTGTCGTTAATCCTTACACAAAAATTGTGTGTACCTGAGTATCCTCATTTATAAAATGAAGAGGTTGGACTAGGCACTTTTTGCCCTTTCTAAACTCTAAATCTAGGATCATATAAAACCACTGAAAACCATTTCCTCCATGTGTATTAATATGGAGAGTAACTAATGAAGAAATTATGCTTTTTTGTTGGGAGGAGTGTCTTTTCTATTGTTATTTTTAAAACTATCCTTTTTTAAAAAAATTTTGAGTTCCAAATTCTCTCCCTTACCCACCCATTGAGAAGATATTACACATATGAAATCACAAAAAATGCAAGAAATTATCCTTTTGTGTCTAATCTAGATAGATGGTGCTGCACTCTATGATGGAGTCAGGAAGACCTGTGTCAAATTCACATCACATTCTTACTAGCTGTGTCACCCTGGGCTCCAGCCTTAACCCTTCTATCTTAGTTACTTCAACTGTAAGATGAGAATACTAGTAGCAGGATTGCTGGGAGGATCACATGAGATAATATTTGTAAATATTAGCACTTATCACAGTAAGTGCTTAATAAATGCTTGTTCCCTACTCTTATCTAGTACTGCTTGGCTGAATTGTTTCAGCCTCCCTTTTTTCCTAGGTCCCCATACTTTGGCAGGGGGGAGGGGCACCATGGAATGAACTAGTCGAAAGAACTGAGTTTGGCTTCCGGGTCTGATGATACCTATGTGACCTGGGGTAAGTCGTTGAACCCCCTTTGGGCCTCAACTTCATCATCCGAAAAATAACAGGGTTAGACTAAATGACCCCCAGTTGCCCCTGTAGTTCTAAGTCTTTTATCCTATGACAATCAAACATTTGGAGCATAATACTTTTGTTAGAAAAGGGAAAAAAAAGTGCTTATAGCAGGAAAATTTCCCTACCTCCTTTATATAGAGAATCTTACTTGGTTAAATTATTTTCCTAGGTTTAAAGAATTTAGAAAGTTTTGTGTAAGGATTAATGATAAACTTAGGGTGCTTTCACATCATTGGACTATGACTGGGATTCTAGAGACAGTAATGTTTCAAGTTGCAAAAATTTGCAAGGGGACTCTTTTTCTATCTGGACCACAAAGCCTTCTCAGGTGATGCACTATGCCACTAAACGTTTATTAAGAGCCTACCACGTGCCAGGCCCTATGCTACGTTCTGGGGTTATGAAAGGAAACAAAACAGTCCCTGCTCTCAAGGAGTTCCCAGTCTCATGGGAGAGACAACATGCAAACAGGTATGTACAAACAAGCTATATACAGGATCAACTGGAGATGAGTCTCAGGGGAAGGCACTAGCATTAAGAAAGATCTAGTTAAGTTTATTGTAGAAGATGGAGCTTTAGACATGAAGGAAGCCAGGGAATCCAGGAGGCAGAGGCAGATAGACAGACACATATATACAGAGACAGAGAGAGATTTCCAGGCATGAGGGAACAATCGGTGAAAATTCCCTGAGATGGAAGGAGGCCATTGTCACCTGATAAACAGAATTGTGTGTGTTTAGTCATTTTCGGTTGTGTCTGACTCTTCATGACCCCATTTGGAATTTTCTTGGCAAAGATACTGGAGTGTTTTGTCATTTCCTTTGCCAGCTCATTTTACAAATGAGGAAACTGAGGTAAACAGGGTTAAGTGACTTTCCCAGGGTCACACAACTAGTAAGTGTCTGAGGTCAGATTTGAATTCAAGAAGACTTATCTTCTTGAATTCAGGTCCAGCACTGTGCCACCTAGGTGCCCTGATCATTTGAATAGAGATGATTTTAGGGTTCATCAATTAATTTATTCAAAACCTCCATAGAAAGATTAAGGTTAGTCTTGGACTTGATAACCAATGGAAGAGGGAAGCCTGGTGACCTGGTCTCTCTTCAAAGTAAATTACTGATCCCTTCCAAATGGCCTTTGAACCCTGCCAAGGAAAGAAAGACTTGACCAATGTGAGCCCTACCAAGGATCTGGAAATCAAGTGTGTACATCTTCTTCCCTGCATTGTAAAAATGCTCATAGATGTTATTTCCAGGAGAAGATGGATCTCCAAAATTTGTAAGATGAATTAGACAAAGTGGTGTTCCTGCTTTATTTTTCACTGTCAGACTGAAAATAAAACAATAACAAAACCCCACACCTGAAGAGAACTGCTTTTCAGTTCATTGCAAGTGAAAGAGCTCATTAGTTTCGAATCCCTTGACAAATCAGTTCCCAGCCCTTGGTAGGGAGCTTGCTTAAATACAAATATAAAAATTAGTGGATGAGCAAAGTGGTAACATGCACCTCCATGAGGCAGATTTAATACTGTTAAAGGACATGAGTTTCTGTTTATATTTATGAATAAGATTAAATGGGCCAGTAAGGAATGAACCTAGATTATTAAGAGATTGGAGATAAAAGAACAGTGTATGCTTTCCTCTCTCTCTTGGGACTCCTTTA